>NC_058159.1:22338547-22469094 GCF_020080835.1 Cotesia glomerata | reverse complement strand
AAAATTAGACTTTTTTGTCACAATCATTTATCTGGTTTTGATCGCATCAAGGTCAAAAACAGACCAAAACGTTGCATAATTTTTAGTCGGTTTTTGATCGCCTTTAGATCAAAAACAGACCTTTTAAGAATTAGATAGTAATAATAATAATAATAATAATAATAATAATAATAATATATTTATTTATTTATTTATTATTATTTTATTCATGTCCTCGAAGATCCTCTACAGGGCACAGCTTTTCATTCTCTGAAATTGAAATAGTGACTATTCACTATTTCGTAGTGCAATGTATACCAAGCGGTATTCATCGCACTACCAAATAGTGAATACCGCTCATTAAATGATGCGTGAAAGCGAGAGAATATAAAATTTAACATTAATCTTGTCATCTTGTCAACATTTTAATCTTGTCGATGTATTCACATTGTGTTTAATAACGATAATTAGAAAACTCTAGATTTAGATACATAATCAAACGATGAGAACTATTTTATATACGTATGTTAATACAAATTTATTACTTATCACTGCAACAAATATTCGCAGTTACAAAACTTTTATAATCCATGAAATGTTAAGCTATGACAAATAAATATGACATACAGTAGCGCTCAAAAGTATTTTGACAAATATATTTAATGGTTTAATTAAAAATAAATATGAAACACAATAATCATTTATTTATTTTTTTAACACCTTTTGAATAAACTACAGAATAGTGTCAAAGAGGTTCTTATTCGTAGTAAAAGAAAGTTTAATTTTTAAAATATTAGGAAAATGGTGGCTCAAAAGTATTTTGACATTTTTGAAAAAAAACTAATTTAACGCATAATTATAATTTACAGCAATAAATATATTAGTATTTAGTAGCATATCCCTTGGCCTTTATGACAGCCTTGCATCGCTCCGGCATTGAGTCGATTAATTTTTGTGATCGACTTATTGGAATTTGATCCCACTCATTTTTTAGAGTTTCAAACAAAGCGTTTTTGTTTGAATAATTTTGGGTTTTTACACTACGTTTCAATTCTTCCCAGAGATTTTCTATCGGATTCAAGTCGGGACTTTGACTTGGCCACTCAAGAACTTTAACTTTTTCACGATTTAATAAGTCACTAATATGCTTTGATCTGTGTTTAGGATCATTGTCTTGTTGAAAATACCACTTAGCTGGCATGTGATGTTTATCATATGGTAACATCTGAGACTTTAATATATTTGCATACATGAACCGATCCATTTTTCCTTCTATTCGAACTAATGGTCCAACTCCAGACCGTGAAAAACATCCCCAAACCATCACACTACCACCTCTATGTTTAACTGTGGGTATTTGATACCGATAATCGTATTTTTTGTTTACTGGACGCCGAATGTACTTGATACCATCAGATGACATTAAATTAAATTTACTTTCGTCACTCCATAAAACTTTAGACCACTCTAAACTTGACCACGATATATGCCGTTTCGCGAACTCAAGACGAGACTTATATTTTTCTTTTAATTCATTTTTTATCATTACAGCGGACATCCGTATATCATTTGCTGATAACTTTTTTATAATATGATCGATGTAAGAAGAAGTTTTTCTTGGGCGGCCTGTTCGAGGCTTACTTTCGACAGTTTTTCTTTTGTTATAGACTTTATTCCATAAGCTAACTAACTGTCGAGACACTTTAAACAAACGAGCAACTTCTGTTTGTTTCAATCCTTGTTTTAATGCATTAATAACGGCTTTTTTAAAATCACTAGAATATTCCTTGCACTTAGGCATATTGAAGTAACCACAACAAGTAAATATATGTAATAATAAAAACTAAGGAACAAGTAATCTGCGAGAGTTTTTCAAGTCAAATGCGTGTCAAAATACTTTTGAGCTCACGGTAAGTCAAGTACGTTCGGTGGCGCGGTGTGTAAACAAACAAGTTGTAATTTGATACGCTTAAATAGTCGCAATTACACTACTCTACATTATACTCAATACATTTTCCGATAGGCTTTTATTTTAAAAAAATATTAAAAAATTTTATGTTGTCAAAATACTTTTGAGCGCTACTGTATGTAAGGTTATAATCGACGTTCAGTTCATAAAACAAGAGAGTGCATGAATATATTATAAATTAATTTATTTTTTCAAATAAATGCGACTTATAATTTTTAATGAGATACTTTTGAGTCCAAAAAATTATAAGTCACCATCTTAGTCGACTTTTGGCCTTCGAACATTTAGAGTGAAAATTGTAGATCAAAAACAGTATAAGATTTCATATTGAATTTGAAAACAATACATAAAGTCCATCTACAAATTAACTAGACTAAAAACCGATCAAACTTTTAAAACTTTTTAGTCTCATTAGATTAGAAACAGCAAAAAATATTCATAGCTGCTCAATTATTTTACTAAAAAGTTATTTAGACTTAAAACAGATCAAAAATAATTTGAATAGTAGATTAAATACAGATGAAAATGTTTTTAAAAGTTCAAATACCAATCAATAAGTTCAAATGCAGATCATTTAGCTTAAAATCAGTTTAAATTTTTCGATCCGGGTTGCTTTGTATTTTTATACACGATTTGCATGTTAGAATAACATAATTAATCAATTACTATTTAATTGTTATAAGCTATTCCGTGGAGGGTAACCAATATCTTGTTATTTGTGGAACAAAAATTACGGGAAACAAAAAAAAACATTAATTCCTGAAAAACCTACGAAAGATATTGATTTAATCTCTTGACAATTTTTATTGTAAAAAAATAATTTCATACCTAGAGAACATAAATAACTATTATAACTAGGATAGGTATACGATAGAAATCACAAGTGCCGACACAATAGTTTTAGGCTGTAGAGCGCAGGACAATTTGCATTTCTCAATAAATATATATATTTATACAATACTAGCAGTTCGCCCCGGCTTCGCACGGGTATTTTCAAATTATTCATAATATAAGATAGCCTATGTCACCCGGGGATAGTGTAGCTTTCCAACAGTGAAAGAATTTTTCAAATCGGTTCAGTAGTTTCGGAGCCTATTCAATGCAAACAAACAAACAAACAGTCAAATCTTTCCTCTTTATAATATTAGTATAGAAGTATAGATAACGCGACTTGTCACGACGATAGCGTCTCCAATTCATAATGGATCTTTTCCAAACTCAACATACTTAATCTGTAAACGAATACCATGGTTAAGTTCAAAGACGAGCTTAATCTGTCAAGTATAGTTTATAAATGACAGTAGTTCGAAATTTTGAAAAACGTAAAAATTCATATTTTGGCAGTTTCTTTCGCGGATAACTTTTGAATGAAATAACTTATCGAATTTTTGTAAATTGCGTTCTAAAGCTCATTAAATGATTTTTAATTTATATATCATTTTATTCTCCTAGACTGGAAATAACCCATTCATCTATAGGTATTGAATGCACTTTTATATGAACTGCCACAACTTTCGAACGAATTAACCGATTTTACAATATTTAGTGGCATTCAGCGCGGTTAAAAGAGCTCTACTAAAATTTTTAGAAATAAGTTCGATCTGATGTAGAAATGAAAAATTATTTTTAAAAACCGCTGTATTTTATTGTTTTGTTTTTTATTTTTTAAAAATAAATTTTTCACCAACGAAATAACCGGTTTAGACGAATTTGGCGGCAAATTTGGAAGTTTTTTAGAAAAAACACTTTTTATCAAATTTTTTGATGAAAAGTTTCGAACGAATCGACCGATTTTGACGTAATTTACAGCAATCGACGGAGTACCCGAGTGATAGAATTTACTTAAATGAACTTAACTGCTATAAAAAAACCAATGTTTTAAGATCGTCTAAGTTTATTTTTTCGACTCGGGTAATTAAATATTAAAATAATTTACCGCAAAAAAAAAAAAAAAAAAACGATTCGACAATAAATTCAAAAGTTATGTGGAAAAAAAAAACAATTTTTTTTCTATTTCATTTTTGAGCTTTCTCAAAATCTATCGGCTCGAATTGGTTCATATGATATTGAAAATTTAAGTCAGTGGAAACCCTTTTAAACACCCACAAGTTCGTTTAAATCGGTCAAGTCGTTCAAAAATTATGAGAGGTTTACATAAAACACATACACATACATAAAAAGGAGGGAAGTTAGTAAAACAGAAAGGGAAATTTCTTGGTGATGGGTAATTATTTTCCAATAAAAATTCTGAACTCTTAAAAATTATTCATGGTAGGTGACGTAAAAGAATAAAATAAACATGGGAGTGATTTGAAGTTGTGCATTCCTCTAAAAAATGAAATTTCAAGTCCTGTGTTGCATAAAATATTATAGTCGACAATTCGAAAGAGTCACCAATCCGGAATCACTCGTATCTACAAGTCTACAATTCGGGCGCAAATCTTTTCTAGTTTTCATGTTACGCAGTATAACCTAATGGTGTTTTCAGAAAATCGCATGTTTATACTGTCATTTTTCTCAGTCAACATCGGTTGTAGGTTGCAGAGTGTACGCACGATACATTTTTAGAAAGACTCAATTCCTCAAATTCGAATAAGTTACTATCAAAACTGTTTTAGAAATATCGAAACTCTTCGATTTGATAAAAAGTTTATAAATCAAAAAATCGAATTTTTGAAAAAATTTATAAGGTAATTATAAATAGTTAGAATCAATAAAAAAAATCTGAAAATCGGTTAACCGAGCAGGCTAACCCTACAACTTCCCGCTTAGTTTGAATTTGAAGCGCCTTAAAATGTGTTTTTTGGTTAATATTTGAGCTTTTCAAGCTCAAAGCACCATTTTTCACATTTTGAGCTCTTTAAGCTCAAAATGTATTTATTAAACAACTATAACTTTTGAATGCGTCGTTCGATTTTCTTTTTTAAAAAAGCATTTGACGTAGTTTTTAAAGTACAATAAGAAAATGTTCAGGTTTATGTTGATTGTTTGAGAAATCTCGAAGATATCATGAAAAAATACCGAAAAACAAAATTTTGTGAATTTTTAAACAGCTATAACTTTTGAATGCGTCATTCAATTTTCATTTTCAAAGAAGCATTCGACGCAGTTTTTTAAACACAAAAAATGTGTACATGGTTTCATTATGATTTCTCTGCACACTTTAAAGTTATTTTTAAAAAACAAAAATTTAAACTTTTTTTTTGGGTTTTTTTTTTTTAATTTCTTTGATAAACTCTTTTGAATGACGTGCCGTAGAATTCAATCGGCTGATTCGTTTTTGAGAAACCGTACGACAAAAATTTATTTACACACACACACACACACGGCCGGACACCTCGGCGGAAATAGTCAGAATAACTTCCTGGGACCTCAAAACGTGGAGATCCGATAATAACTCGACTTTCGAAAATCGGACCGAAATCAATAACTTCCCTATTTTGGAAAATTTTCAATTTTCTTAGCGGGAAGTTAAAAATGGGAAAACGGTTGATCCTAAAGCCCATCCCGGCAACTTCCCGCTAATTAAATATCTATAGATTATATTTATAAGCGCTTAAAATTGCACTTGTGACGTTTCTGAGCTCTTCGAGATCAAAAATATAATTTATATGTTATTTTGAGCTCTCCAAGCTAAAAGAGTTAGTTTTTTTATGCTTTTGAGCTCTTCAAGCTCAAAAGTCTGACAGAAGTTTAATAAAACACTATTCTTTAAACTTTCAAACGGCAATTAGTTTTGAATGAGTAAACCGATTTTCACGTAGTTGGTAGCATTTGATGTAGTTTTTCGAATTCTATGATTTATTTTTAAGCACAAATTGATAAGACTGAAAATTTCGAAGTAATTCGAAAAATTGTCTTTTTTTAAATTTTTTTGACAACGATATCTCACGAACAAATCGACTGACTTTGACCGACCCAACGGCAGTTGACGTGGTTTTTTTATGTTAAGAGTTAGTTTACGGAACCGATCGCTAAAGCCGTTTATAAGTTGCTTTCAAAAAGCCACATTGAAAAAAAGTATATTATTCGTAATTCGTAATTAATATTCGATTTGATTTGATTCAAACGATATTCGCACACCCCTACATATCAGTTATTTCGTTAAAAAAATTATCACTTTTATTAAAAATTTTATTTTATGTAATTACACCCCTAAAAATGTAATATATTTATTAAAATAATTCTGATGAAGCTATCTTTATAAAAGTAACATTATTATTATATTATCAACTTGAATCATTAATTCAACATTATTAATTATTAATAAACAATTAAAAGCCAGGGAAATATTAGCATTAATTATCGTAGTACATTAACGGATATTCTATCGCATAAATATTTACAAAAGTAATTTATCGATTAATTAAAAGTGATTCACAATCGAGTAACTCAATTAACTGTAATCCGGAGAACAATAGTTAAAATTTAATGATTAAACAACAGAATTAACGAGGTATTAAAGTAAACTTTTCTAAAATACTGATGTCAACAAGAATAAAAATCTAATAAAGTATATTATTCAATTAAATTAATGATCAGTAATCAACAAATTGCAGTAATTGCATCAATTACTTCGTACACCATACAATATTACAGCATTCATTAATACGTAAATAAATTAACGTTTGGTTGGAGTAACTAAAAAAATTTTAGGTAAAAAACGGCATCAGCTCGTTTAAATTTGTAATCATAAGGTAATCATTTTCATCTGCCATTGATTATTCACTGAGCAACCATCCAGACAGGCAACCATCCAAGCAAGCAAGACGACCGCAACCTCAATGTGGCTCGGAGCATCGATGAATATTGCATTGACACGTCTCGTCTCGACGCCTTTACCTATTTCAATCTTTTGACTCTTTTCTTTCTATAATAAATACCCCTATAGCTTGTACTTTATATTCTCAGAATAAATCCTGCTAAATTACTTAATACTTATACTGTATAGGCATCTACTTTTGATCTTGATATTAATTTATCTAGAAAATGGAAATAAAATTTCATCAAGTTAATTCAGATATTGTTCTACAGAAAAAAATAATGTTCTATTTTTAATATCTAATTCTTTTAAATATGAAAATTAAAGGAAAAATATAATTCATTATTCTTAAAAATTAGCAATTAGAATAATTTATAACTAGTTTTTTTAAAAAGTTAATAATTAGAAAGAATATAACACTAATTTTTTTTAATAAATAACTAGAGAAAAATTATAATCAAATTGTTTCAAAAATGGGTAATTAACAATATTGTAAAAAAAATTTCTGTAAGTACATTAGTATTGAGGGGATAGTTGAGCTTATGTAGATCTTATTATTTGTTGATGTTTCTAACTGAGTGCTTATTAAAAGTACATCGTGAATTTTAGATACGATGCAATACAACAAAATCGATAACTCTATCTTCCAGCGGGTGAAAAGTAAAGCATATACAGTTTCTGTGTTTCGTGTTTATGGCACATAACATATATTTAGAAAATAAAGAATACCTCTATAAATATAATGAATAAGACAAGCATACCAGATAAATGTGACATTAAATCCTGGGTCACCTAGTCCTTGTGCAGTTTCATTTTAAATTAAGACGAGATGCTAGACGAGAGCCATCAGACATTTGAATTGACCCAAAAATTATTTTTTAAATAAATTATTTTTGTGTATCACATCGCTCTGGCGATAAAAATTGCTTATTTTGATAAAGAATGAAGAAAAAAGAAACAAATTAAATTGGTAAACCGCGAGGCTCAGCAGGAAGACATTCACAAAAATTGCCCTTGCAATTTTCTGTAAAACCTCAGCCAATCTATTTTGACCGGTGCAATTTTCTTTCTACCAAAGCACGTGCACACACACATAGACCAACATACATATACACGCTAGCTAGTCCCTAGGAAGATCTAAATCCCATGGGGTTAATAGTTTACTTGGTCATTTAACTTTTTATTTTAACAAACAATGAGACTTTTAAAGTCAATTAATTGTTTTCTTTTTATTTTACCGTTTTGGTTCGTTTATCTTTTTTGTTACTTTAATTCAATTAATGACTTTTAATTCTTTTGTGTCGTGAGCAGTTTCAAATAAAATAATTGAAGAGAAATTGGTTAAGCAAAGAATTAAAACTTGCATTTTATGTTGTTTCAACTTTAAATTAATTATCTCACAAGTAGTAGTAACAACAACAATAATAATTAAACAATGTATTTTGATTTTGAAATTGAATTGTAAATCGGTGTAAAGTGTTGGGTGTTTTAGTACTCTACAGTTGTGTACATTAATTCTCAACGATAACTTTTGCCGCTCTAGCTTATCCTTTATGTTAATTATTCAAGTTCTGAGGTTACTAATTTTTTTATTAGATTTAATCCGTAAAGTTTCATACTGTTTGATTACAAATATTCAACTATGTGTAATAATTTTGTTAACAAGATACTTTCAAAGCTGATTAAATATTATCTACCATTCATACTATTACTACAACTTCTATATACAATAATAATAATGATATTAATAATAATAATAACAATAATGAGTATGTAATATCAGTTGATTAAATAATTACTTAAGATACTTTTATTAGATAGTTAGTTGAATTAATAATTACATTTCTACTACTGTGAACAATTGTTATATAAAAAATGATTAAAAAACCAAAAATGTGCGTGTTAAGCACTCACGTTACATAAATAATTAGACAAATTGTGGCGTAATTCTAATTTTAAATGTTTCACATTTTTACTTAGATAAAAACACTGCGGTAATACATATGTTAGGAACATAAACCAGCTGAATAATAGTGCCCATATGTGGTTCAAAAAATTTTTTTTTTGTTATTTAAATGGAAAATAAAAATTTACAATAACCGACCTCTCAATATTAATATTAAGAGCTTCACTTTTAACAGGCATCTTTTTTCATATCTTCAAAAGTATCTCAGAGAGGATTTTTAAAAACAAAAAATAGTCACTCTTATTATTTGAACCAGTTCAACGGTTGAGATTATGATAGAGGTGACTAAAATTAAAAAAAACTTATTCAATCTTGAAAAGCTGAAAGTAATGCATAACCTCCACCACTTTGCGTTATGAGATGTGCAAATTTCTATCAACCACCTCAAAAATAATTAATTAAAAAGAGACTAAATATAACTTTAATTACTCAAATTGAGATTTTAATTAAGAAAGATACTAAAACATGAAATGACATTTTATCGGTCGTAAAAATATTAATATTAAAACACGTACGTACATGCAAATAGACACTTTGAGTGTCACGTTTATAAAAAAAATATAGATATATATATATATATATATATATTATACACAGATAAAAGCACAGTATCATCGCATACAGACGGTGAAGTAGAAGTAGCATAGCAGTGACTTGTCACATCGGTTAATACTAAACAGGATCCAATTTCAAGATTCGCATGTTGGAGCAAAGCCGACCGCAAACGTGTAGTTCACAGTGCGGTACATGGCTGTTATATCTCTTTCCTGAGATCCCGGAGTCTCGAGTAGTCGTATCAACTGTTATATATATGTACAACAAGTATCTGTCGAGGAAGCATAAGAGGAAGTAAGGAATAAAAGTATGAAAGCAGTAGCGAGAGGAAAGGAGTAGGAATAAGAAGGAAACTGAGCTAGTGCTCCAGGAGAGAGATCCAAGCTAGAAAAGAAAGTTAGACGAACGAACGGTGGCTGGAGCGAACGACGATGAGGATGAGCATGAGAAAAAGCAAGACGCCAAATAGATTAAGCTTCCACGGGTTTAAGCGTAGCACTGCAGTATATGGAAAAAAGAGGGCTGCGGACGCAGTGACATAGGCCAACACGTCGGATCGCATACCTGAGTTCACTACTGGGTCGAGTTGCTGGTACGTCTGTACTACTAGTTTTGCTACTTTCTTTTACTTACTCACTCACTAACGTTTCACTCTACTCTTACCAACTTGCAATACCAGCAGCGTACCCAAGGAAATACTCCCGGTAGCTAAATGGCCATGACTCGTCGCATTGCCGATGAGATAATACTTTATGCGATTTTCATTTATTTATTTACCAGCTTCGTTGATTTCGCTCCTGTTATTCAATGTGTTACTACAGTCATATGGGGTGCATAAACCAAAATTATAAGAATTTATAATTAATCTTTAACTTATGTTAAAAGAGTGGTTGAAGAAATTGATTTTTTAAATAAAATTAATATTTTCAAAAATTATGAAGTGTTTTTATTTTATCGCGTGAGAAGCTTCGAAAGGTTTCATATTAATCTTATCGACTCTCCATTTCTATATCTCAACGGGTATAAGAAAAAATTTCAAAAGTTAATTACTCAGAAATGATACAGTGAATCGATTTGAAATTTTGATTGTAAACAGTTTATAGATTTATTTCTCGATGATAAAAATTTCAAAAGTTTGGTATTGTATAAAAATTGTGACTCAACCTCCTTAATTTTTTCTTAACCCTTTAATGTTCGGCCTTGAATTCCCACTCTTAGTTTGGGTCATATGTCTTTTTCTTTAAGTGAGAGAGCTATAGTCTTTTTCCTAGAGAGGAGGCTAGAAAAGTAGTAGAAAGGGACGCATGGACACACTACTACAACTAAACCGTCTCTCACACAACCGCATAACGGACTATGATTGGCTCTCTCCTCTAACATCTCACACCGAGATTCTTTGCGACTCCAGAACATTAAAGGGTTAAAGAATTTTTGATAAAATTTCATAATTTTTTGTTTAATATGCTCATGAGAATATTAAAGAATTGTTAATAAAATTTTGATACGTAGTCAGATGATTTAGGATCAATAAAAATACTATTTGTTAATAAATAATATATATTTTACGTAACGTTTCTTACTAAATTAGCACTTTCGCAGGCGATCTACAACAGCCAAAAAATTACTACCATGAAATCAAAAATACAAAAATTATATCAGTAAGTATACAAAAACAAAATTTTTCACATAAATTAATTTAATGAATAACCTTTCTGTAAATCCTGAATCTTTCGACTACGTACTAATTATACTATCAAATTATCATCAAGGAAATTAGCCAACTATTAAAAAAATTTCATAGTTCACTTTTTAATATACTCATACGGTCTTAGTAGACATTTAATAAAATCTTAAAATGAGCATATTAAGAAATTTTTTTCTTAATATCCTTATAAGCATATTAAGGAATTTTTTATTACTTTTAATAGTTAATTTTTATAATCTCATCTTTGATTGTTATTGTCATTATGAACTATTCTAATAATTTTTTCGCTTAATAAACTCAATGCAACTAATGACTATTGACATTAATAAAAAAATCGATATTGCTAAAATTCATCAGTCTTCTCCATTTATTGTTGTACAGTAAAGAAATTATCCGGTGCTTTTTTATTACCTTTACAATTTAACAGAAAGAATAAGATAAAAAAAAATAAAGTTCATTCACCACTTTTACTATCCGTCACAATAATTTACCTACAGGCATTAAAGTAAATTTTATTCTCTGATCCTTTCTTTGTTGATTTATACTGCATGACGAGGGTTTGCTAGCACATTTTGTTCTTTATGCATAAAGGAATTATATTTTATAATTTTAACGTCAAAGTTAAATAGATCATACAGTAAATTCTGTTCATGCGAATCGTACAGATATTAATTATTTATTAATACAGAATGAATTTGTTGGCTGTTAATTTAATTGATTAAAACAATACAGCTAACTGCTTGAAAATTGATGAAGTTAAATCCAAACAAGTAGATTAAAATATGGTATTTCAACTTTAGGACGTTCGTGCGTGGATCAAAACTTTGTCATTCACTATTACATTCTATACTTTATCATTTAACGATTGGTACCCGACTAGAAATTTCGTGAGGCATTGCCGAACAATCAATTCGGGGCAAGTTTGGCTTTCCGAACTTTGGCAAGCCTAATTCACGCCTCATTAATTCCACTATAGGCAAGCCCAAGTTCAGCACTGCCATAGTTTTTCCAAGCTACGCCCAAATTCGGTAAATCTTCGGTAACCGTGACTTCATGCAAGTCAGGCTCACCCATAGTTTGTCAAACTTCGTTCTGACGTAGGTTTTCCAAGCTACGTCCAAGTTTGGCAAACCAAACTTCGGCAAATCTTCGATAACCGTGAGTTCATGCAAGTCAGGCACACCAATAGTTTGTCAAAATTCGTTCTGCCGCAGGTTTTCCAAGCTACGCCCAAGTTTGGCAAACCAAACTTCGGAAAATCTACGATAACCGTGACTTCATGCAAGTCAGGCATACTAATAGTATGTTAAACTCCCGACTAGAAATTGTAGTGAGGAATGCCGAAGAATTAGTGAGAGGCATGCCGAAAATATTTCAAATTTGGTTGTGATCCTGAAACTGTGTGATATTGCCGAAGTCCGGCATATTCTAAAAATGCCGGACTGATCTGTAATAACGGTAACCATAAATAATTGCTTAAGATCGGCTTGCCAAACTTGGACGTAACTAGGAAAGCCTCATTGATTCTTTAAGTCTGATATATCATGGGAATGCCGAACTGGTTTCAAGTAACAAAAACCTGAGTTTTGCCGGTTTGGAGCGAATTTGGTTTTCCGAACTTAGGCTAGCCCTATTCGAATCTTATTCGTTTTAAATGAGGCAAGCCGAACATTGGTCGCGCTTATAAGTATCTTAAGGCAAGAAGTCGCTCATCATCGGCGTAGCGTTGCGGTATGGTATAGGGCTCTCGTGCGTCGGGTACAGTGTTCGAGTCTCGCGTTCGACATGTACGATTTTTAATAATTAATAATTCCTAATTATAATTACTATTAAGGCGAGTGTGAAGTAAAGTTAAGTGTTATGTGTGACTAATGTATCTAACTCCTACATCATCTCCTTCCCCCTTGACTTATCAAATCTACCAATCAAAAAAAACTACTTCACATTAGAAAACGCTCCAAAAAATTAAAAAAAAAATTAGGAAAACGGTTGACCCTAAAGGCCATCCCTGCAACTTCCCGCTAATTCCGTTAATACCTGGCCGCTTTTTTTGAGCTTTTCGAGCTCAAAAATACAATCTGTGTGTTATTTTGAGCTCTCCGAGCTCAAAAAGATACCTTTTCCATGCTTTTGAGCTCTTTGAGCTTAAAAGTCTGATAGAAGTTTCATAGAACACTATTTTTTGAATTTTCAAACCACAATAACTTTTGAATGAATGAACCGATTTTTATGTGGTTGGCGGCATTCTACACAGTTTTTCAAGCCTCATGAAGAATTTCTAAGTTTTAATTGGTCAAACTAGAAATTTCGGAGTAACTCTGAAAAAACACTTTTTTCGGTTTTCTTTCGTTCACGGTATCTCTCGAACGAATCAACCGATTTTGACCGGATTGGCGGCGATCGACGTGGTTTTTCAAGGTTGAGAGCTGATTAGTTTTTGGAATCGATCGGTAGAGCCGTTTAAAAGTTATCCCAAAAAAACCATTTCTGAAAAATTTTTTTTTCCTATTTTTTTTGAGATTTCTCTAAATTTCTCAAAATCTATCGGTCGGAATCGGTTCAAATTAACAGGAAATCTAAGTTTGGCGAAGCCCTTTCGAATGGCACCAACCGCGATAAAATCGGTTCAACCGTTCAAAAGTTGTAAGTGGTTTTCCATACACACACACACACACACACACACACACACACACACACACACACACACACACACACACACACACACACACACACACACATACAGACATCGTGACACCCTCGCGGGAATAGTCAGGAAAACTTCCTAGGACCTCAAAACGTCGAGATCAGATGAAAACTCGATTTTCGAAAAACGGGGTAAAACCAATAACTTCCCGATTTTTCGAAAATCTTCGATTTTCTTAGCGGGAAGTTAAAAATTACCGAAAAACTAAAATTAAATAATAAAAAATAATATTAAATAAAAGCAACAAAAAATTTGTTTTTTTTTTATTCACGAAATATTTGAATAATTTAGTCCGAAATTCAATATTTATACTTAAAATGGTAAAAGTAGATAAAAAAAATAAGCATTTGTTATTATTAATTTTCGCTCGATAATAAAAAAGCTAAAAACGAAGAAAGAATTAAATTCGGATTCTTCCTGGCAAATTTGGTTTCCGAAATGCTGCCTACTTAAGTAGCCAAATTCGGGCCGAATGAGGTTTAGATAGTCACCAGCAAGTGTGGTTTCCAAACTGCAGCCTAATCAGGAAGTCAAGTTAGGCTGAGCCTCGCAACTGCATTACATCCCAAACTTGGGTCTGGTTTGGATGCCTCACTTACCGCAAGTTTGGAATTCGGCATGCCTTACTTGCACCAAATCACTGCTTCACTGAAATTTCTAGTCGGGTTCAATTTCGTCAAAATCGGTCAATTCGCTTGTGAGATATTTAATTTTTAAAAATTCCAAAAAAGAATTTCTCAACATAACTTCAAAATTTTATGCCTAATCGTTTGGTAGGTAATAAATAATCTTTTTGTGGTTAAAAAACTGTATTGAATGCTGTCGGCCTATAGTAATATTATATTTTCGAGCCCGAAAAGCTTGAAGAAGTAGAAAAGTTGTGGTTTTGAGTTCGAAGAAAAAAAAAATTAAAAAACGCTTTTTTTTTTCTAGGAAAGTATTAAAATCTAAAACAATAGAATTTTTACGGAGCCACCTGAATGTTTTTCGATTATTTCAAATGATTTTTACATTTTTATTTACGTATTATTGTTGTTAATAATCTTTGTTTATTCCTCGTTAATATTTGTTTTATTTTTTTATCCATTATCCTCTGAAATGCTGGCGTGCAATTTTCGATGCTTCCATTTATACTGACTGAGAATGAAGCATTTCAATTCACGCTGCAATAAATTGGAATAAATGTCAGGTTGAAAAAATTTAACAATGAGTAAATAAATAAATAATAAAAAAGTAAAATTAAACAAATATGAAACGGCATCTGTAGATATAGATGAAGATAAATTTATATTAATATATAAGTGAAGAGTCAGAATGAAAATAAACGAGAAGAGATGAGACGTGAACCACTCCTCGGCGTTGCTTTGTTAAAAGCGATCTTGTTAACTGAAAGTTTTGCCCTGCCCTGTAGCTTTGCTAAGGTTGAACACGCGCAATTGCGGAGTCAGCTTTCTTAGGAGAATAAGTAAAGGTCGATCTTATTATACTATCGTCTTTGTTTCTGATTTTCAACACTGCACACTCAGCCTGTAAATGAACAGCTGAAATAACTTTTTAGTTGCATTTACACACTGAATAATACAACTACTAAATATAAAAGAATCTCATTTATATATTATTATTTCTGTTGTTAGTACTCGTTATTATTTTTTATAATTTCCCATCACAAAGAAAATTCAATACAATAGATCTCTCATTAACTTTTATAGCATCAACAACAGCAAATTAGAATTGCTAAATTTATTTCATTAAAAATTTCTGATATTTTCATGTATAATTTTTTATATGATTTGATATGCTTCTAACAAGCTTGATATGGTTACATATGCCCATACATGCATCCACGGAGAGAAAAATATGGAAATCATTCCTATAATTTTAATGAAATGTTTTCCTATACCATTTTAGGAGCGATTACTTAAATTATGGGAATTGTACCCATAATTTTTAGGGAATGTTACTATAATTATGGGAATGGTTCCTATAATTATAGGAACGATACCTATAATTCAAACTGTAATATCGGCATGATTCCCATAATATATACACTGTAAAAAATTTCGGTGTAAAGTTGGACCCAGGGACTTTTACACCGCCGTGTAAATGTGAAATGTCGGTGTAAAATTTCCTCTGTGTGAAATTTTCACTCGTGTAAATTTAACACGGTGTAATTTACGGGTTTACTTTATTCCGTGTTATTATTTATAACTTTGAAAATTTAATAACTATTACTAGCAACTTTGCAGTCTCTATGTGACTGCCGTGAATTGTGAACTATAAATAAATAAAATTTTGCTTTCTTAAATAATGACTGTTGTTAAATTGTACTGTACTTTTATAACTATTGACTTTTCTAAAGATATAAGCTCATCTCGATGTTACACTCATTAAGAATCATCATTTAATTATTCACATCATTTTGCACGACTCATGATGCGAAGCATCAGAGAGTGCTTTACGATCGAAAAATTTTTTTCGCCTCATTGTAGCAACTATTTTTAGTATTATAGCCTTGTTAGTTCACGGAATCAAGATATTTTGCATACTATTGTCGAGATAATTTAATCGAGATTAATTCCATACTTTCTAAAAATTGATTTACTGCAATAGAAACGGAAAAAAACATCAAAATAGGTCAAAAAATTTTCCTGTCCGTCATGTATGAAACCCCGGAAACACTGTAACTTGTGAAAAAATCAATTATTTGAGTTAAATTTTTTTTTTTAAATTCTAATCGACGATTGTAGGTCACTGAATGCGAATGGTTAATTAATTCAGTGTCGTTTAATTACAATTAATAAAAAACGAAAACTACAAGACTGTATATCTGTATATATCCATGTAAAATTAACATGGATGGTGATATATCTATATCTATAGATATTATGTACATTTTATTCCACTAGGGGCGCTTGTGCAGTACCTTCCTACTACAGCTGTTTTTTCGGCAATTAATTTTGAACGACTTAAGTTTTTTTTTTTTTTTTTTTATATTTCATAATTAAATGAGCATTATGAGTCGTGCACTTTTGGATTTTCCAAACTTTTTTTCATATATTTATATATATTATATATATGTATATATGAAAAATATAGCAAAATGCATGTGGGTACTCAAATGAATGCTTTTCACATGCATTTTGCTATATTTTTCATATATACATATATGTAATATTTATAAATATATGAAAAAATGATGTGGGTACTTAAATGAAGATTCTTGATGAGTGTAACATCGGATGAGCTTATATCTTTAAAAATATATTTAACACTATAAACAGTCGCATTTTTATCAATAGACTCTAATATAGAATCCACCGTATAAGTAGATAAATTTTTAACAACTTGAATATTAACATTCTTGTTGCAGACTTTCCAATGATATTAAAATTTACGTTGGAATGATTTTACTCCGTAAAATAGCATAATATAAAAAAAAAAAACATACTTTTAAATATTTATTTCTACATGTTTATATTTATAATTTAATATTGTACAAGTCTGAAACTAATCAATCAAATTAATTAATTAATGATAAATTTTCAGGAAATACATTTACACGCTTGGTGGTGTAAAATTTAGGATTCACACCGTTCAAATATAACATTACACTTAGTGTGATTTTCACACCGTCCGTGTTAAAAATTTTAACACCGAATCATTTACACCACACCGAGTCCAAAAAATTTTTTACAGTGTAGGAATGGTTCCCATTATATATAGGAATAGTTTCTATAATATTATAGGAACTGTTCCTATAATATTATAGGAATTATTACTATAATATTATCGGAACCATTCCTATAATATTATGGGAACCATTCCCATAATATTATACTGATGATGCCTAATAATATTGAGATATTTATCATTACAACTCCAGTTATTTGTTACTTCGATGACCAGTTAGAAGCATTTGAAATTATTAGTAATTTCGATAATTTTACTTGCTTCCAATAGCATCATTTGAAATATGTAAAATGAGTAATATTGTTCATATAAATAATAAAAGTTACATACCCAAAAGGTGGATTTAATAAATATTCAACGTATGCATTGTAAATAAATAATTTGTTTTAAAAATAAAATGAAATTGTAAAAATAAACAATGAATTTCCATATCTACTTTGCTCCTCTAATTGTATAGTGAGAAAATATCCCTTTTATTAGAGAAACTTTAGAATTGCTACAATACTTTTCAATATTATCTAACACAATAATAACTGAGTTGGAATAAACAATTTAAGATTAAGTACACACGTCAATAAAAATTATGAAAAAGAAATTTTTTCACTCTAGTGAAAGATCAATTTTTATTTACAAAAAAAAATTTATTAGCAATAAAATATATAATAATTACTTTATATTTTTGATGTGATTGCTTCATCATTATGAACATAAACATTTTTCTATTATTATGTGCGTCATTCCCATAATATTATAGGAACCATTCTTATAATATTATAGGAACCATTCCTTTAATAATATAGGGACCATTCCTATAATATTATCGGAACCATTCCCATAATATTATAGGAACCATTCCCATAATATATTGAAGCTATTCCATTATTGTATAGGAATGTTTCCAATAAACTATGGGTATGGTTCCCATAATGAGCATAGGATTGATACCTATAATGATTATTTTATTATAGGAACCATTTCCATAATTTTTGGAAAGGTTCCTATGAATTTCTCTCCGTGTAGACAATTTTTTAACAAGTTAGTGTTGAAAATTTCCGATATAGGACGCATGGTCGTTGAATTATCTCCTTATAAGAGAGTTGAGTTATAAAATGAAAATTATTTTTTTGATTCTCCTGAGAAAGTGCGGAGCTTATCGAACATTAGTTTTTAATTTAATCAATCACTTAACCAATTTCTGTTTATTAAAGCATATTCAATGACAGACGCATTTTCTAAGAAATAAAATGTTAAAAATTCATAATAAATTATTTTTTGACTTTCACATAGAGCCGTGTCTCTTAATTTTTTCACGTGAGTAAGGTTAATTGATAAAATATTATTTTACTTATAGCTTATAAAATTTTCATAAATGTAAGTCATATTTTGGTATTAATTAATAAATTTATTCTAATTCAAGACCACGAACTTTTTGATATTAAATTTATGCAGTGTGAAATAAATAACTAGGGTTTAAATAGTCACATTGCAGCGGTTTTATTTTATGATAATCTAAAGCTAATGCAACCGGAATTAAGTCAATTCATGGCGTATTTCGAGCATTATCATGACCGCGGATACACGAATGTACGAACGTAATAACAGAGTAAACGATGTTGCTGGAATAAATAAAATTTAATTTTTTATTTCAACATATGTTTCAAGCGAAATTAGAGAGAAAAGTTGTTACCATTTAATATTAAAAAAATCGTTTCCATATTAAATACTTTTTTATTCGAGAATAGTATATTGTGCAACGAGTGCGACAACGTCGCACGAGTTGCACACACTGTTTTGTATTATAAATGCGGCGATAGATGTGGGTACAAAATTGGGCTCCAGGGGCAAAGCCCTGGCGGGGGGTTGGGGGGGGGGCGGAGCCCCTCCAGTTCATAAAAACAAATAAAAAGTCAATAAAGAAACAAATATATATCACATAATAAATGCAAAGTCACTAATATTAATTAACAAAAAATAAATTTACACATTGAAACAATCAACACATAAAATTAAATGACATTAAATTTAGCTGTTACTACAATTTTTTAATCTTCTTAAAAAAAACAAATTTGTTCCAAAAAATTATTCATAAAAAATTGCATTTTTTATTTTATAAAATTCCTACATGTCAATTTAATGACAAAAAAAATTTTTTTTGTCATAATTTATTTTTTACAAAAATTATTAAAATGATCAAATTTCTGCTCAATTAGTTTTTATTACAATTAGCTCAATATTAATTAATTATTTTTACTTTCGTTAAAAGTATGAACTTTGTAATGTCAACCTCACTTCTTTAATATTGACATTTATATTGTGTTTTTTTTTTTTTGTTATTTATTTTAATTTTAGCAATTTTCACAGTCTATTGCATGCGACAAGGATAGTTTGAATGCGCGAAGAATAATTTGCGTGCGACAAGTAAACTTGTCGCACTTAAATAACGATTTCATTTATGAAAAAACTCATGCGTAATTTTAAAATGGGCCAACAGCTCTTTTTCAACCGCAACAGCGAGCGCCAAGATACTACTTTTCCCGCATGAGTAATACAAAAAATTTTCTGATTTATGTTTTTTATTAATTTTAATTTATAATTAAACTATAGCGCATTGGATGGTGATTTTCAAAAAGATTGGTTGCATAGATAAAAAATCCAATAGAAAGAGGCCGTACTTGAAACTTCTCGTTATGCTCAAAAATAATTATATATGCAAATATTTAAGTTCTTTAAAGTATAAAATAGATTTTCGAATATTTGAGTTCTTCAAGATTGAAAAAATTTGTGTATAGTAATAAAAAAATTAACTTGATTCAAAAGAACAAATCTTGAACCAATAATACCATTTTGAAAAGTATAATTTTCTTTAGTTAAGAAGATAAATTTCTCACTACATGATTGACAAGAAAAGTTTTTTGGAATTTTTTTCGTTTCTAATGGATCGAATTTTTTTTCTAAAATGATTAAACTGAATGGAGCATTTTTTAATGTTTTGAATTGTAAGTAGTGCGATAATATATTTATCTAAAATGAATATATGTAAATAATTATAATTACACGTTTAGCATGCCACTACTCGAATAAAATTTTAGTAAATAATAATTACAAATATGCCGAGCACTTTTAGTGCATGATTATTTGTTTCACTTATTTATTTCATAAATTGATAAATAATTATATGCTTATCAAAGTAAATTTCATTTTTGTTCAAATTTAAAATGACATTTTACTTATAACTTTATCGTTTGAAGTTAATTATTTTGCATCCTTTTTTATGTGATTAACTATTTACTACTAAATATGACGTTTTACTGCTTGGGAAAATAAATAACTTTTTTACTATTGATTTTTACCAGGAATAAAGCGAAAATAAAAAAAAAAAAATAAACAAATTTGCATTTTTTTAATCGGTATTAAAGATTACGGTAGAATTACCTGGATATAGGTAATATATCTATCGAAATGGAATTCTAAACCCACTCGACACTTGCGGCTATCAGATAAAAAAACATTTCGAATCGATTATCGAAGACAAGCGAAAGTGAAATAAAAAAAATAAGCTTTGCTATCGTTAGGCGACAGGTTTTTTGAAGTTATACTTCTTTTGGCGCGTTAGGCAAAAATGATGAGGGTAAATTTTTACAATGCGCGCGCACACCGTCACGAAAAACCGACACCCTGAAGTTAGCTACTCAACATTTTAGTTTTTTAAAAAAAGTTACCAACAAAATAAAAATAAGTACATCTACGTATGTTTGCGTGAGAACTGGCAACTGTATTCACAATATTTCATATAAATATATATTTTTAATTTCTCGCTAAGAAAATTTAAAATTTTCAATAATGGGAAGTTATTGATTTCGGTCCGATTTTTAAAAGTCGAATTTTCATCGGATGTCCACGTTTTAAGGTCCCAGGAAGCCATTCTGATTATTCCCGCCGAGTGTGTGTCAATAAATTTTTGTCGTACGGTTTCTCAAAAACGAATCAACCGATTGAGTTCTACGACACGTCATTCGAAAGGGTCTATCAAAACGTAGATCTGATTAGATTTAAGAGTTAATTCATCAAGCCATTCCGAAGAAATTAAAAAAAAAATTTGAATTCTTATGTTTTTTAAAAATAACTTTAAAGCGTACGAAAAAATCATAATAAAACCATGTATACATTTTTTTGCTTAAAAACTGCGTCCAATGCTTTTTTTAAAATGAAAATCTAACGACGCATTTAAAAGTTATAGTTGTTTAGAAATTCACAAAATTTTTTTTTTTCGGTATTTTTTTAAGATATTTTCCAGTTTCTTCAACCGATCAATAAAAACTTGTACATTTTCTTTTTGTGCTTTAAAAACTGCACCGAATGCTTTTTCAAAAAACAAAATCGAACGACGTATTAAAAAGTTACAGTTGTTTAATAAATACATTTGGAGCTCGAGGAGCTCAAAATGTGAAAAACTGCGCTTTGAGCTTGAAAAGCTCAAATATTAATCAAAAAACGCATTTTAAGGTGCTTGAAATGCAAACTTAGCAGAAAGTTCTAGGGTTGACCTGCACGGTCAACCAATTTTCAGATTTTTTTAATTATGTAGAAATAATTTTTTTATGATATTGAAATAAACTTTATTTAATTAGACAATGTGTTATAATAAAACTTTCTATGTATTAAATACCTTTTTTTCTATTATTAGTGTCGTTTTTTCTACAAACGTAGGATAACGCGATAGTTAAAATATTTAGAAAGATTTTTATCTTGTTACGTCAAAAAAGTATAACTTCTAACGTGCGTACATAAGTACACACACACTTTTTTATCAGTTAATGAAATTCTGCGATAAACAAAGTATAAGATCACCGAATAAGTTTTTTAAAATTAATGAAAATAAATTTAAACGAATAAAAAATACTTAATTGCTTAAACTGCTAAAAACTTTTTACCTGATACGTGACAAAGTCGATAAATCTCTCAAGTCAATAGATTTTAATCAAATAAATTTATTCACACAAATAGTTTGACTTTTTTCAAATAAAAAATAAAAAGATATGCTTTTTTTTTTTTCTTTAAAAAATATTTGAATTGTAAATTTTTTTCTAATATCCATTTAGAATTTTTATTTACAATAACAGAACGTTATTTATATTTATTGTACTCAGTGACTTAAAATCACTTTTAAATCACGCTTGCGCGGAACTTAATTAACTAGCCGATTATTGCACGCTACTCTTTGCTTACATCACGCACTTACTTACTTTACGGAATTGTATATAAAGACAATAAACTATGAAATAATTTTTTTTAAACATACGAATAAGCAGAAAAAGGAGAAATATCATGTAATCATTCAAAGGAGCACCAGAAAACATTATTAACATTATTTAATATTTAATAAAAAAAAAAGAGTTTATTTCTAATGTATTTTTAATATTAAGTAGCAAGTAACAAGTAGTAAGTAGCAAATTTACTCCTAATTTACACCTAAGTTACACCTAAGTTACACCTAATTACTACTTTTTTGCTACTGACCGTATACCTGTCCCTGCATGAAAACACACCGCACGGGAGGGGTATACTGAGGTGGACCTACAACCCCGCTGTCCATCTTACAGCAACAAAGAGAGTTTATTTCTAATGTGTTTTTAATATTAAGTAGCAAGTAACAAGTATCAAGTAGCAAATTTACTCCTAATTTACACCTAAGTTACACCTAAGTTAAACCTAATTACTACTTTTTTGCTACTGACCGTATACCTGTCCCTGCATGAAAACACACCGCACGGGAGGGGTATACTGAGGTGGACCTACAACCCCGCTGTCCATCTTACAGCAACAAAGAGAGTTTATTTCTAATGTATTTTTAATATATCTTCACACAATAAAAAATTTTTCATTGTGTAAAGTGTAAAAATTTTTGTATAGAATATTATACACTAGTGTGTAGAATTTTACATTTTCATGTGTTGATTTAATACACTAGAATGTAGGAATTAACATTAGTTTGTGTAAAAACAGTCAGTAACACAAAAATGTATGTTAAATTTGACGAAAATTTTTTTACTGTGCATATTTAAGGTTAATTTAGACTGTCAAACATGAATAAACATACATACCGGCTGAAATTAGCATTAAATAAATCAGTGTAGTACTCTCTTTTGTTTTGATAAATTTAGAGTAGTATATTAACTTTGTCATTTTATTTGAGGAAATTAAAAAATTTTTTTAATTTATAGCTAGTGGTGTAACAAACTATTAAAGGATTAAAGAAATATTTGTTAACTATTTCATTCAAATAAATACACTGAATAAACCATATCTTTGTCTCAAATAAATTCATTTAATTGTGTCAAATGAGTATTAGTTGATGGTATTTAAATAAGAGATTTCTTTATAATAAACGAGTCTCATTAGATTCAAATGAATTGTTCTCTCAGAGTAGCGAAAATTATTCGATCATGGTGAGACATGAACTCATGCCTGGCCAGAACTCATAGCCTGAAGTCAAGCGCGTTAACCGCTTGGATACAAGTACTGGTTACGTGAAAGAGTTAAAAAAATAATTTTCATTTTAGAATTTAACATCGTAAACTTAATTCTCTTGTAAAAGATAATTAATGCTACAATCATGCACCCTTCGTCGGCGATTTCCAATACTACTTTTGTTCAAATTCATCATGACCTATCAGGCCATATAAGAAACGTTTTTATGGGAATCAATCATTCTTGTAATGAATTTTATCTTCAAAAATATTATACTAAAATTTAAAATTTGCAGTTGATAACCACGATCCCAAAATTCGGAATATTTCGAATGGTAACTCGATAAATTTAGTTTATTGGTTCCGGAGAAAAGTGCAGCTAAACTGGAAGAGCCCTTAGTGCGTAACCAACAGATCCGAGTTCGATTCCTGGTCCGAGCTATCCGAATTATTTTTTCTGTTTTCTGAGTTAAAGTTAATCAAGATGGCTATTAAGTTGATATTTAACTGAAAATAGTTCAAGTAACTATTTATTGGGGTTTAATATAATAAATAATGTTAGCTACAAGAACTGCAATTAAATAGTGGTGATGCTATTTAACTACACGAAAAAAATTTTATAGTAGAGTTTACTATCTAGTTATGATAAAATCTATTAACTGAATTCGATAGTAGTAAATATTATTTAAATAATTATGTAAACCATCTGAATTGCAGTAGTTACTATCCTGATGGTAACTACTACTATTATGATGGTAATCAGTAATAATAGCTGTTATTATTTTAACTAGTTACTACTATTATCAAAATCGTAATTCCTAATATAACCTGATGGTTACAGTTACCATCAGTAATAATAATAGCTACTATCTAAGCTAGTAAAAAATATTTAAAAAATTAAAAATTAGCGTTAGCGTGAATGCATTTCTGAATGAACTAAAAGCAGTTGTAGCGCAGTGTAGTACACAAAAAATCGGGATTAAATTCGGAATGAATGTATATTTAAATTTTTGTTTGTCTAACACAAGTTTCAACGCCAAATTTTTCAAAAAAAATTTGAAATTCCCAAAGAAATCAAAATTTTCAATAAAATTCAAATTTCAAAAAAAAAATTTTAATATTACAAAAAATTTTTAAAAAACATAATTTTCAAAAAATCTAAGATTTTCAAAAAAAAATGTTGAATACAATGAAGCTTTAAACTAATTATTAATCATAATTATCTAATTATTTAAATTAAATTTTTCCCTTTAACAATTGCAATTAAAGAGAGCATACTCTTTGCTCCAGTTGATGGTATCGTATTTTGAAATGCACCGAATCAGCTTGACTGCATGTAATTCTTCTTCTGCATTAAATTAAATGATATTCTTAAAGCTAGTAGATGAAATAAACTCATTGACCTGTTCAAGTTATGCATTTTGTTGAAGAAATTCAATGCACAAATTACCAAAACTAGCAACCTGCAGTCCCTATGTAACTGCCAAGAATTGCGAACTATAATAAATAAAATTTTGCTTAATTGTATAATGATTTTCGTTAAAGTGTACTTTACTTTCTTAACTATTGACATTTATAAAGATATAAACTCTTCCCGATATTACAATCATAACGAGCTTTCATTTGAGTACCCACTTGCATTTTTGATATATTTTTCATATATACATATATATATATATATATATATATATATAAATATACCATAACGGCTGGCGTGCCGCAAGGCTCAATAATGGGGCCCGATCTATGGAATGCGGACTACGACGAGCTTCTGGAAATCCCGTTGCCAAAGCAAGTGGAGCTAACGGGCTTTGCAGACGACGTCGCGGCCACGATAATAGTAGACAGCGTAGAGGAGGCCGAACTACTCGTTCGGGAAACCATTGACGCTGTCGAGACTTGGCTTGATAAACACCACCTGAAACTCGCAAAACACAAAACCGAGATGGTCGTTCTGACTCGCCAAAAATGGTTCCCAAAACCATTTGCTGTGGACATGGGAGGAATAACGCTAACGTCAACAAGGACCCTGCGCTATCTGGGGGTAATGATAGACGAGAAACTATCTTTTCGCGAACACCTCGATAGTGCATGCCAGAAAGCCAGCAAGACGGTGTCTAGCCTAGCAAGAATTATGATGAATACTATGGGACCAAGAACCAAAAAGAGGAGAGTCCTTCTGGAAGCAGTCCATTCGATACTGCTTTATGGAGCGGAAATATGGGCAGATATATTAAAGCAGAAAACCTATCGGTGGAAAATGGCAGCAGTGCAGCGGCGAGGCGCTCTCAGAGTTGCCTGCGCCTACCGCACGGTTTCCGAAGCGGCTGTATTGGTCATTGCGGGAGCTGCGCCCATCGACCTATTAGCGTTCGAGAGAGCAAGACTCTACGACGCTAAAATCGGTGGCGAAAACATGAAGGAGGCAAGAACGAGGATAAAAACGGAAACGCAGCAAGAGTGGTAGGACCGATGGACGTCGGGAGAGACAGGCAGATGGACAGCGTGACTGATCCCAAACATCAACGTCTGGCTTTCTCGGAATCACGGGGACACGGACTTCTTTCTGACCCAGCTACTGACGGGACATGGGCAGTTCAATGCCTATCTATTCAAGATGGGTTTGCACAGCACACCAACGTGCAAATACTGTCCAGACAAAATTGACAACGCCGAGCACACGTTTTTCGAGTGTGATCGATGGAAGGACGATAGAATCTGCACCGAAGAAACAATGGGCACCGCGCTCTCCCCTGAGAGCTTGGTAACCTGCATGATCAAAAAAGAAGAAAACTGGACAGCTGTAATAGCCTACGCGCAGCGTCTCTTGAAAGAAAAAATCGCAGAAAGGGATTAGAAACCAGTAATAACAAGAAGTAGGTGTCGTGAGGCACAACATGGACTGGATTGAAGTAATGCTAACGCGGTCCTGATCCAGTCTTCCCTGTAACATCTATAGCGAAACGAGAGAGGAGGATGTTTAGTCGGTATTGTTGCAAAATAATATTGTCTTCTGAGTCCGACATACCCAGGCACCAACACCTAGTCCTGGCATACGTAAACGTATTTTACCTCCTCTATAAAAAAAAAAAAAAATATATATAAATATATAAAAAATTCATGTGGGTACTCAAATGAAAGGTCTCGATGAGTGTAATGTCAGGGTGAGCTTATATCTTTAAAAATGTCAATGGTTTACAAGATACAATGTCATTTCTTAACTATTGACATTTTTAAAGATATAAGCTCATTCCGATGTTTAAAGCGGTGAATGAGTCAAAGGTTTTAATTGCGATCTCATTTGACCTTAGCAAGGCCTTTGATTCTGTTAATCACAAAAGATTACTATGTAAATTGTCATCTATGAACATGTCGAATTCAGCCGTTGATTGGATTGGATCTTATTTAGCAAACAGAAAGGAGTCCGTACGCTCTAGCGAAGGTAACTCGTCGTGGGAAGAAATTGTAAGTGGTGTACCTCAGGGAAGTGTGACGAAAGCAATTATTTGTGGAAGTAGAGCAAAAATTAGTAGTGATGAGTGCAGACTAGCCGACACAATCTTTGTGGAGGGGTGTGCTATTCCTTATAGTAGCACTGTAAAATACCTTGGGGTGACTATAGATAGTACTCTCTCATGGGAGAATCAAGTAACAAATTTGTGCAATCGCGCTATGAGTATTCTAGCACAACTAAAAATAAACAATGAAATATTTAGTGAAAGTTTACGTATTAAGCTAGTATCTACTTTAATAATTCCTCTCTTTGATTATTGTTGTGCGGCGTATACGAATATGTCAAACAAATTATTATTAAAGATGCAGCGTAAATTGAATTCATGTGTTAGATTTATCTATAAAGTACCAAAATATGAACATGTTACTCCATCTTTCAAAAAGTTAGGTTGGCTAAAGCTTGCAGCGAGAAGAGACTATTTCATTGCTTGTCTGTTTTATAAGGAAATTCGACTAAATTATCGGCAGCTATTCGGCTCAAAACTAGACTTTTTGCCTGTAGCACTGCGTAGAGGTGATGTCCGAAAAGACTATCTTCGTATACCGCAGGCTAATTGTGTTATGTATGATAATTCATTCTTAATTCATGGCATACGTATCTGGAATGCACTGCCAGCTGAGACTGTGGCTGTAGATAATTTAGTTGAATTTAAAAATGCTGGCTTCAATCACTTTTTTGAACATGACAATTAACAATTGCAATCTTTATTTTTGATCTTATTTAAATATTTTTTCTTGTAAAATTATTATGACTTTAAATTAAGTTATTTGTTTGTATTAAATAATCTATTTGGATTTTATAACATTTGAAATTAAATCTAATTGTAAACCTTTAATTAGTTAAGTAATCTTGTAACCTATGTAAACTAATGTAATTTAAATATTGATGGCTTTGAGGGAGCTTAGGTTCCAGAGCCAAATAAATTTTTTATCTATCTATCTATCTATATATATATATGAAAAATTGATGTGGGTACTCAAATGAAAGGTCTCGATGAGTATAATGTTGGAGTGAGCTTATATCTGTAAAAATGTCAATAATTCACAAGATATAAGATCATTTATTGATTATGAATCTAGAGATAGAGTTTTTTTCTCTCAATGATATTCTATCAATAATATAGATTATAGGATAACAATCAATTCAATCATAATGGAACCATCAAATAAGGTTTCATTATTTTATCTTGTGAAAAAATATTAATAATTGATAATAATAAGACTTTTTTAGTAACCCAAATCTTGGATGATTGCTATTTTGATAATCATAGTCAATCATTCAAAATAATCAATAACAGCTCTAATATTTGGAAATTTTTATCATATATGGATTTAAACGATTGTGTTATTATTTGTTTTAATATTTTAAACGAAAAAATGTTCATAAATAAAATATGGATGCAAATAAAGAATTAAATAAAATAAATTTATATTATTTTTTCTTTCAGAATTTTTACAATCTGAGATGGTTACAGTTACCATCTTCGATTATAGCAGTTATAATTTTTAATAATTACAATTATCATTTTCGATAGTAATCGTTACCATTATTAATAGTAACTAGTACAATTGTCAATGATAACACCTATTATTTTGTGACTAATTAATTTTATTACCATTTCAGATAGTATGAGTTAATATTTTCGTATAGTAAATACTATTATCAATTTTTCTCCGTGTTGATTTTCCTAGTTCAGTTGACCATATTTTTCTCTCAGTGCGCCCTACCGAAAAAAAATCATCTCATTCAAAAAGTCTTTTATTACAAAAAAAATTATTTGCATTTAAAAAAACTGTCCTACGATTTTGTAATTAAAATTTCACCGGTTTGCTGCTCACTTAAACTCCGCGAAAATCAAACATGAAAAGGTTTTTCAACTTGTTCCTTATCTGTTTCATTTTAATTTTTTTTCTTTATTTTTCGTTCATTCGTACAGTAGGTTAAAAAAAATTCGCAAATGAGAAAAATAAAGTAGCTAAAAATGATTGCGAGTTTCACTCGTTACAAGCTAATATAACTTGGTTCAATTTGCCGGAATGAGTTGGTAGAAAAAAATTCCCGAGAGTCAGATGTACAAGTGTGTACACCGTAGCAGCGTATATAGAAACTCACACATTTAGAGATTGCTGGAACTCAAATAGAGCAGGAGAGTACACCAGTTCATTTTGTTAGCTGTAACTGTTAACTCTCAGGGTTTCTCTTCCTCTTTATATGTACGACACATATATAGACAAGAGGATAGCAGGAAACTCATCTTCACGAGTGGAGGAGTTGAATCCGAGGACGCACGGCTTTCTCCAAGTGGCAAGCTCTACGCCCATCGGTCGTGCATTGTTAAACTCGAACTTGTTAACTTGGTTTTGTGCTCTCTACTTGCTCGAGTATCCAGCGGAGGCGAAGGGTTGTCTCCGAAATCCAAAATGAAAAAAATTTTAGTTAAAAAAATAAACAAATTAGACAGACTACAGTGGTTGGATACTATTTTAGTTGGACTTTGCCACCTGTTTTTGCAATCCTGTTACAGCGTATCTGCTGCATCGTAGCCAACCATTTGGTTGCGTTCATTTCTATTGTCTCAAAATTGTGAGTGACGTTTTAACACTCGACGTTGCCCCATAAAGCATGACAGGGATAATTTATTATTCGTTTATTGTTATACCCTTCTATACAAAAAAATTTTTTTATTCACCTGTATTATTTTTTGATGAAACAACGATAGCTTAAAAAAATAAACTTTATGAAAATTAATATACAAACATACAACAAATCCTAGTATAAAAATATAAAAATAAGTACAAGCATGCATGTAGTTATTGCATAAAAATTGTTTGATTAGAAAAAAATATTCTCTTTAAAAATTTTGTTCTTATAATGCTGTTAATAATCAAAGTAAATTACCATCACATATGGCCGTTGAAGTTGAGTGCGAAGACAATATGAGAATTTTGATTGATAATGATTATAATGAACGATTAGAAAAGGTTTAGTTAAAAAATTCAATCTACAATGCTTAGATATTTTGCAAACTATGCATAATTATTATGATTTTTTCTTTTGTAGAGTTTAACCAATAAAATTTCATTACAAATAACTCTATTGAATTTTTATTTTAGGAATTTCAAATAATTATTTGTATTTTTTACAGCGAAAAAATATAAAAATTTACGTCATTCAAGAAAAATACATCTTTATTAAGTCAACGGAATAGCTGATATGAATACTTAGATATTACGTTATTAAATAAAAAATATCTAGCGGTACATAAAGATAAAAAGCAGAAAATAAATGCCGAAAAGAAAAAAAAATAAAAATATTGATATAAATTTGTAGGTTATAGAAGCGACCAATTGCTCCAGTTTCGCATCTCTTGCGGTACCGGACGTAAATAAGGGGTAGTAGAGTACCGAATACAGTGGTATGCTACTATACGAATGATCAGAGTCGACCCAGATGCGGAAGAGTTGGGTCGAGGTAAGCAGAAAAGTGAAAAAAAGAATGCCGGGATCGAGCTGACAGACATGGTTGTTGGTTGTTGTAATGGTAGAGGTGGCGCGAAGGCTTGTGAGGGTTCTGAGGGCTCTGTGGCCACTATGATGTCAGTATAGCTGTGTGTGGATCTGGTGGTGGTAGGCTGAAAGGATATAAAAAGAGTAGAGGGACGGAAAGCACAAAAGTGCATCTTCTCAGCTCTGCCAGAGAGAAGACTCAGACGAGTTAAGGTTCAACGAAATGCTTTATGCAAGCGGTCGCGATGAAAATCCAATCAAGGTGAACGCCTCAGGCACAAACTGAGACGACTTAAGTACTTGTGGATAAGAAAAAAGCTTTAAAAAAAAATATAAATAATAAGATTGAAACTGCAATCACCTTAGAAAATGCATTTCAATAGAATTTTCTGTAATGATATAAACGAGATGTTAAATTGGAATAAATCGAAACTAAATTTTTAATGAGATCTCAGAAGCAAAATTTTTATTTATATTATTTTCAAAGTGAGCTTCATAAAATTAATGAAAAGATTTTAATATAATTATGAGATAACGAACGTGATTTTAAAGAGCTTGTGCAAAATTGTCAAATTGTCTGACATGGCCTGATATGGTTATATATAATTTTTGATATGCCCATACACGGAAAGAACAAGATGACACTGGATATCATCCCAGATTATACTGAGTGAAAGAAAATTTCAGATAGTAGTTAGTATAATCCAGATTACAATGAGTATAATCCAGATATCACGCAGTATAATCTGTATTTTTCTAGCTACTATCTGAAATTTTTTTTCACCACAGATATCACTGAGTATAATCTGGGATGATATTTAGTGTCATCTTGTTCTCTCCGTGTACACTGAGAGAAAAAAATACTCCTATTAAAAAAAAATTTTCTCAACTCAAGAACATATGGGTGATTCTCTGTAAGGACGTCTTAAATCTGTACAAAATTGTCCGACCAAATTATTTTTGATTTTATTAGAAAAAAAATTAGTAAAACGGTTCACCCTAAAGGCCATCCCTGCAACTTCCCGCTAATTCCATACCTGGGCGCTTAAAATTGTACTTATTACGTTTTTGAGATTTTTGAGCTGAAAATATAATTTATGTGATATTTTGAGCTCTTCAAGGTCAAAAGTCTGATAGAAGTGTCATAGAACACTACTTTTAGAATTTTCAAACCGCAATAACTTTTGAATGGACCAACCTATTTTCACGCGGTTGGCGGCATTCGATGCAGTTTCATCAGCCTCATGAAGAATTTTCAGGTTTTAATTGAAAAAGCACTTTTTCGGTTTTCTTTCGTTCACGATATCTCTCGAACGAATTAACCGATTTCGACTAGCTTGGTGGCGATCGACGTGGTTTTTTATTGTCTAGAGCTGATTAGTTTTTGGAAATGATCGGTGGAGCCGTTTAAAAGTTATAAAAAAAAAACACATTTGAAAAAATTTTTTTTCTTAGTTTTTTTAAGATTTCTCAAAATCTACCGATCTGAATCGGTCCAAATTATACTCAAAATCTAAGTTTAGCCAAGCCCTTTCATATGGCACCAACCGTGATAAAATCGAATCAGCCGTTCAAAAGTTATAAGCGGTTTACATACTTTCACACACACACACACACACACACACACACACACACACACACACACACACAGACATAGTGACAACCTCGCGGGAGTAGTCAGGGAAGCTTCCTAGGACCTTAAAACGTCGAGATCTGATGAAAACTCGATTTTCGAAAAACGGGGTAAAACTAATAACTTCCCGATTTTTGAAAATCTTCGACTTTCTTAGCGGGAAGTTAAAAATTAACAAGGGCTACAAAACTATCAGCTTAATGATAATAAATACACAGCCGACAAAATTTTTTTTTTTTCGATATTTGTGTATCTTTTGCCACATAACATGATAGGGGACTGTTTGCCAGAGGACTGTTTTTTTTTTTTTTTATCAAATTGAGAAAAATTAAGCAAATCATTTCAATGTATTCAAATTTTCAAGTTCTCAATGAATATTTACATTAATTAGAATAATATCAAGACTTATGGATCCAATTTTATAAATAAATTATAGATAAAAATAGCTGCTAGGGGACTGAGTTTCTCGTGGCCCAGACACATATTTCCAGCACAAACGGTGTTTTGTCACTAAATAAAATGGCGATAAAGCGTTAACAACCCTATGGTTATTAACTCAAGGCTAGTTAGGTCCTTATAAACCTTACAAAAGGTAAAATAACACGCTGGATTTTTTTTTTTGGCTTTGAACTTCTGGCAGGGGGCTGTTCTTAAAATGCCTGGGACAAACTTTGGGTTAATGAATTTAATGAAACAAATTAATTTTCGGTACTTTTTATTGAAGAAGATTGTTAGTTAACTAATTAAGTTTATGAACATTATGGACCAAATTATATATTATGGACGAATAACTTAAAATTTAATCTTAAAGTTTCAATTTTGGGAATGGGACAGCCCAGGGGACTGTTATTTCGGTGGTTTACGAATTTATAGTAAAAAAACAAAATTTATTTCATTTTAGTTTTTAATGCTCCAAATAGAAATGTTTTTTTACTTTCGTAATAAATTTTTTTTAGTAACAAAATAACAATTTTTTTAATAAAAACATGCCCGGGACAGCAAAAAACATCCTTACAAAGAATCACTCATATATTCTTAGTAATTGAGAATATACTTTCTTGTAAATTCAAGTAATGCTATTATTGGTTTAAAATTTCATCTTTTAAGTCTTACCAGGCAAAATGATTTTGTCTGTGTCTTATTCTTAACTTATCCACGTAAAGCAATTTTTTAATGGTGCTTTTTTAAATTTTTTATTTACGTTATCTTTTGAACAATTTTGATCTGGCTTTCAACATCCAACGCAGTTTTTCGAAAAGTATAGCTGCTATTATTTCAGTATTAATGAGATATGCATAGTTTTCAAAAAAATATAACTTTGAAAAATAATTTTTATAAATATACAGTAAATAAACTTTACACATTTATCGATAAAAGAAAACGTTGAAAGACTTAATTCGAACAGTATATTTATATACGAAATTTTATTACGCAATTCGGTGAAAAATAAAAATTTGAAATAAAAAATCTTAAATATATATAAACTTAAAACGTCATAAAAGTTAATCACAACTTACGGTTCTTCATATCAATATATGTTTACCTCGAAGTTTATATATCTGATTTTAAAAAATAAAATTTTATTGTCCAATATAATATACTATAAGTATAAATAGTATGAAATAGGTATCGAGCATCATACTGATATAGCGGTAACCTGCAAATACCAACAGACATAGAGCCAGGAAGGAGGATAACTGATGATAGAAGTTATACGAGTTCCCGACTATTTCTTTGGTCATAACCGAGTAATCCATGAATGACCTAAGGCTGAGGATTCTACCGCAAATCTCGTATGAGCTTACTGTCTGTATGTTGTTTTAGTTTTATAATTTACTATTATATGTTTAACATTACAGTTTATTTATTTATTTATTCGCTTTGTTGAAAACCGTGCATATTTGCATTTCATTCGGTTAATAATTTATTTCAGAATTTGTATTCGTAGTTCGTAGATGCTTTTGCTTTCACATGTTTGTGTCACTTTATTATACTTGACGAATCTCATTTCGTATGAACAGAGCTTTAGATAAAATAAATAAGAATTGTGTACTATATAAAATTGGTGAATGACGTTGTCAAACGATAAATGTTCAAGTAAAAGCTTTGTGTTTGATTTTCAAGATTGGAATTTTTTTATCTTTCTTATTTTCCTACCGAGAAATTACAATTGAAACTTTCATACACTTCCTATTTTCTTAAGATCGTTGTTGCTTTTAATCTTTTCTAATTTTTTCATAGATTCTTTTTTAAGTTGTTAAATCATAAATTTATGAATGTTGTTAATGAATATAAATTTATGATTATTATTTTATAAAAAAGAAAAATCATTTTGCAGATTTTTATCGATCTCTAAGTTTAAGTTATAATTTTTTGATTTAATGTTTAATTATAACTTCAAAATTCAACTATTTTTTAAGAGATTTAATTTTTTTGGGTTTGAAGATTAAGAACAGGAAATATTATAATTATTTACCTTGTAACGCCACTCATAACGTTGAAACTCCGTAATATTCTTTCAATTTTCCATTTTAATTAGAATTTGCATTTTCATTAAAACCTTAACGTTTAGAGTTAAAGTAAAGTAAAGATGTTTCTACTTTTTTGATTAAATATTCACAATTAAATTTTATATTTTAGAAATAAAAGGAATAAGTTATTAATAATTTACTTTGATAAAAGTTATCATTTTTGCTATTCAGAAAAGTAAAAGGTTTATTTATATTAATAAAAAAACTTTCCAGTCCTTAAACTTGATTGATTAAATTTTGGTTCTGCAACAAGAATACTTTTAATTGTCATTATTATGTTTAGTTCTTCATATAGAATGTTCAACTTGTATCATATCGAGGTTTCCAATAGCTCGTAAATTAAGTTATATTAGAAATTAAGGGAAAAGTGATTTATTATAGTTTGAACACTGATAAATTTATAATTAATTCATTTGTTCAGAAATACTTTATTAAATATAGCTAATTATTTTTTAACTTTTAATGAACATTTTTAACTTCCCGCTAAGAAAATCGGGTAGTTATTGTTTTCACCCCGTTTTGCAAAAATCGAGTTTTCATCAGATCTCGACGTTTTAAGGTCATAGGAAGCTGCCCTGACTACTCCCGCGAGGTTGTTACTGTGTGTGTGTGTGTGTGTGTGTGTGTGTGTGTGTGTGTGTGTGTGTGTGTGTGTGTGTGTGTGTGTGTGTGTGTGTGTGTGTGTGTGTGTGTGTGTGTGTGTGTGTGACTCGCTTATAACTTTGAACGACTAAACCGATCGGAATCTACTAAGCGGCGTTCTAAAGAGTTCCCTCAAACTTGAGCTGGAGAGCTCAAAAATATCATTAGTGCAATTTTAAGTCCCTAGGTATGGAAATAGCGGGAAGTTGCACGGATGGCCTTCAGGGTCTACCGTTTTTCTAATTTTTTTAGAAGAAGAATACATTTATTAGCAGTTAATAAATTTTGTTTGATTAACGATTTGTTAATGATAATGACTAATAAATATTTGTTAACTGCTAATAAATGGCATTTAATAAGTGATACATCAGTTGTCATTGAGCATTTATAAAATCATAAAATTTTCAAAAATTATTTTTTAATATTTAAAAAAACTAATGAAATATTAGTACACTAGCTGTTACCTGCCCGCTACGCTGGGCACTTGGAATTGTATTTAGAATTTAATAGAATTGTATTTTTAGATCTAGACTTGAAATTTAATTGTAGTATTGTTTTGACTTGCACAGATTCCAAATTCCATCGGGTTGGCCTGTACCTTTTATTGATGTGATTATTCTAGCTACACGGAGAAAAAAATATTGTTAAAATAAGGATACGTATCGTTATTCTGACTATACGCCGTATAGTCATTTTTTTTTAGAGATATACGCTGTATAGCCAATTCAGCTATACAGCGGATCATCAAAATGACGATCCATATCATTATTTTAACGTTACATTTAATTAATTCAACTATACAGATCCTCACGTTAACGAAACAGTTGCTTGTTTTGACGAAACTACATATATTTACAAGAGCTATTCTCTGTATGCTTTTAAGTCAAACAAATGAATCCTTAAATCAAAAATCCGGATTGTTATTTCAAGGAAACGTCGTTTGAGGATACGTTGGATAGTCATTTTAACAATATTTTTTTTTCCGTGTAATATTTATTGTAACTTTCAATATGCAATCACTATAATATTCCCGTGGCTATCTTCCAAAAATGAATAGTAATTGACATGAAGAAAAAAATATTTAAATCGGTTAACCTTGAAGGCCATCCCTGTAATTTCCCGTTTCTCTTAAGATTCTATCAAATTTTATATCTGTGGGACCTGTATTTGAAGAATATGAATTTTTTAACAATTATCACTCCCGCACTCCTATGTTGAGAAGGAATTTCGTAAGATCCTATTCGAGATAATTTCTACATTATGAATAAACGGTTCCAACAAAACTTCGAGTCCATAGAAACTATTGTTTGAAAATGAGAAATTTTCATTGTTAACGCCCCCGCAATCCCTTTTGGGGTTAGAATTCGAGAAAATCCATTCTCAGCTGAACTTCACATTATCCACGAAGATTCCGACTGAATTTGGAGAGTATAGAAGTTACAGTTTGGAAATTAAAATTTTAGATTTTAACACACCTACCCCCGCAATCCCTATAGGAAGTAGAATTTTTTTAAATCCGTTTTGAGATGATGTAAAAAATAAAAGATTCCTACCAAATTATCTGCTTTTAGAAGCTATATTTTAGAAATTAAGTTTTTTTATTATTAACCCACCCCCACGATCCTTATTAAGGATGGTTCGTCGTAAAATCTGCTCTTAGATAATTTCTGTATCACATATAGAAAAGAGAAAAATTCCTACTAAATTTGGCGATAATATGAGCTATAGCTTGAAATTAAAAATTTTAATAGTTAACACCCACCCTCGCAAACCCCTGTAAGGTGAACTATCGTAAAATTCGTTCGTATATTATTTCTACATCTCTCACAGAAAATTCCTACCCAATTTGGAGCCTATAAAGCTATAGTTTAAAATCGGAAATTTTTCATTGTTAACACCCCCGCAATCTTTTTCGGGGTGAGATATCGTAAAATTCGTTCATGAATTCTTTCTACATCACATATAGAAGGTAGCTACCAAATTTGGAGCATGTAGGACCTATAGTTTGGAAATTTAAAATTTTCATTGTTAACACCCACCCCCGCAATCCATATTGGGAATAGATTGTCATAAAATCCGCTCTTAGATCATTTTTACCTCATATATAGCAGATTCTTACCAAATTTGGAGCATATAAGAGCTACACCTCAGAAATTCGAAATTTTCATTGTTAACACCCATCCCCGCAACCCCCTGTGGGAGTGAGATATCGTAAAATTCGTTCATAGATTATTTCTACATCTTTTACAGAAGATTCCTACCAAATTCGGAGTCGATAGGAGCTATAGTTTAAAAACGGAAATTTTTCATTGTTAACGCCCCCGCAAATCCCTTTGGGGGTGGAATTTCTTAAAATCCGTTCTTAGCTGACCTCTACATGGCAAAAGTAATATTCCTACCAAATTTCAAGCTGCTAGGTTCGATGGTTCCCGAGATATCGTGATAAGTCAATCTATCTATAGAAGAGCTCCTATATATATATTAGGGTGTGTCAATTTTAGGCGAATTTTTTTTTTTCAACGAAAAAACAGGCTGAAGACTTGCATGAAGGTGAGAACAGAAGCCTGTTCAAAGCGGAGCTCTTAATATTAATATTTAGAGGTGTCTGTCCCTAATTTTTCATTTCCCATTTAAATAACATAGGAAAAAAAATTCTATTTTTTGTTTATTTTTATAGCTCGGCATACGCACCTCATATATATAAGTCAATAGCATATTATTGTAGAGAATTCAACGCTCTACAAAAAAGGTCTCTTACACTTTTATCATAAAGACAGCCGTTCTAAAGTTATTCAGACGTAAACTTCTAAATGTCTAAAATTTTGATTATTCAAGTATCAAACTGATATAAATTAATTTATTACTGTCTTAAAAGTTATTTTTATATGTAGAATTGGTTCTGATGCGCTAACATTTTCATAAAGCTTAAAAAAAAATTACTCATGTATCAAATTTTTTTCTTATTTATTTCATTTACTGCCCAGGTAGGGTTGGCCAATGCTGACAAATGGCACAGCCTTGGACCATTTGTTACTTTGCCAAGCCTTGGTAAGTTACCAGTGGCCCAGGCCTGGCCCGAGTCTTGGCCCAATGGTTCAATATTTTGGAACCAAGCCTTGGGAGATGACTGGCCGAGATCTAGTCCAAGAATTGGCCCAATGGTTCAACATTTTCAATCTGAGCCTTGAGGTGCACCACTGGCCTAAGCCTGGCCCAAGGCTTGGCCCAATGGTTCGATATTTTGGAACCAAGCCTTGAGATGTCACGACTGGTCGAGGTCCGGTTCGATACTTGGCCCAATGCTTCGAACACTGATAGAAGAATTTAATAGAATCTAATAAATCATTTATAAACAAAAAATTTTTAATAAATATATTTATTAACCATTAACAAATTATCCTTAAATATCATTTATTTGTGGCTGAAAAATATATAAAACACTTGAAACTGCTAAAAAAATATTCAAAAATATTTTCCATGCGACTAAAAAATGATAAATTTAATACTGATAAATATTGTGAATAGTTTAAAATAGTTACTACTGCGCCGTACTGCGCAGTAGTACATATTTTGTAAAAGGATGCGTCGCTTTGGTGGTCTAGAAGGGGACAATTGCAGTCCATCGCTCTTCCCATTCATTTTACATCTTACTGAAGTTACAAGTCTTTTTTCTACAACCGAATATTTTACAAAGAAATATTTTATTCTATATAAATTTAAAGTGAATTTAATTTTGATATTAAGTGTGTAAAATAAACTATCTTAGGTAAGCAATTTTTATTTACATAAAATGCTAAAATTTCACATAACCTTGTCTATGATTTATATATGATGAAATATACAGAAGATTCACAAATAACTTTTTACAGAGAAAAAAAAATTTATCTGAAATTAATTATTGAAGCTTTTCAAAACTACGGACATTTCTGTGGGTGAATTTTTAAAAAATACGCCTTACGCAATCGTGGTTTTTGACGAACATGATGATTTCGATAATAAGTTGATAGACCTTGTTCCAACTTCATGGATAATTATTAATGAGGATGACGAGGAATGTTTGTGTCAATATCCACCAATTGAAATAGCAAGAACCCAGCTAACTAAGTGGTTGAAAGAACTGAAAAAACCTGACAAGAATTGGACAAGTCACCAAGTTGAGGTTAAACTTCATGCTCGTAAGTATTTTTAATTTTATAAAAAAATTTTCTAACTCAAATAAATATCAATTTTTCGCTTATCTAATTTTATTTTTATGAATAGATGATTACAAACAAGGTCTAAGAAGACTTCAGCGAGCTTTTACAACTGCTCAAGCAGCTAGCGAGTCCGAAGATTCATATAAACCGACGTTATAATGTGAGACGGTACACGAAGAAATACAAGCTATATTAAATGAATCCTCTTCATTGAACAATGAATCAATAGTGGCTAAATAAAATTGTAATGAAAACCAATCGACGAAAGGTATTTAATTCTAATAATCTATTATTTAAGATCTTTGATTAATTATTTTTTTACTTAAGATGTTTTATATATTTGACGACTACCCGAGTAAAAATGAAATTATTATTTTTTACGGAAAAATAATAAATTTCGTTCGACCGCCGCACCACCGCTGCACGACCGCCGTTTGGCGGACTATTACGCCGCACGCTAAAAATTTACTCCCCCTAGCATCGCCGCTCTACCGCTGCACCACCGCCGCACCAATGCTAAATCATACCTACAATTTCACAAAAAATGGTATCATAATTAATTTATCACGCAATAATTAATTAATAAATAATGCGACTAGAAATCTTTTTGTAAGACCTATTGATCAACCTCCTTTTAATCGAATGCCTAACATTAAAAAAAAAAATTTTTTTTAAATCAGGCCAAAGCACCGCGAAATTATTGATTTTTTTAATCGTATTGTTGATGTAGATTTTTAATTTCGTCCTCGGGTTGCACAGAAGCGGTACGCCTATTGAAATACTCTGAAAGAATTTTAAAAATTGAACTGTGATGGGATTTGAACTGGATCGTCTGCATGGAAGTCTCGAACATTGCCAACTGCCCTGCAAACCATACTTAACTTAAAAAATTTAGTTAAGCTATTTGAATGATCAACGAATATATTATTTCAATGCATATACCATCAAACAGTGGTATGGTGCGGCGGTGGTGCAGCGGTGGTGCGGCGGTCGAACGAAATTTATTATTTTTTCGTAAAAATTAATAATTTTATTTTTACCCGGGCGCGTCACAGCTGTGGTGCGGCGGTGGTGCAGCGGTGGTGCGGCGAATAGAAATTTATTTACTTGTCACGGCGCTGGTGCAGCGGTAGTGCGGCGAATAGATAAATTCTTTACTTGTCACGGCGGTGGTGCGGTGGTGATACGGCACTTGTAAAATAATCAAAATTGTCACGGCTGTAGTGCAGCGGTGGTGCGGCGCTTAAAAAGCCGTGCAGCGGTGGTGCGGCGGAATTCTGTTTTTACTCGGGTAAAATTTAATTAATTATGCATACAATAGAAAAAAAATATTGGTAATTAATTATTTAAAAAATGTTCATCTAACGATGCATTGTATTTTTTTTTTTTTTTTTTTTTTTATATAAATAACTGGTAATTACTAATAAAATATAAAATATTATTTAAATTATTATTACTTTATAGATTCTGAGAGTTCAAAAACAAGTATTCACAATAAAACAGCAAATAATGCAAACTTATCTTTAAAGTGAACATTTTAATTTAATATGTAGCTAATCTGAGTGGTGCTGAAGGAAAAATACCGAAAAGGTCTCAAAAAGAGAACTTAGATGATAAATTAAGTGAACTTAAAAGCAAAATGACTCCAGAGCAACGTAATTATTATATTATATTATATTATAACATTGTATTCAATAATGATCATTGTTTTCGTTATTTTTTATTTTATTTGACGTATTGTTTTTTTTCAGAGATTGTAATCGAGTACCTGGAATCCGAACAAAAACAGTTTCACTGTAAAAAAAAGGCCATTCGGCAGCCGAAATGGAAGTAGATTTCATAACAATAAAAAAAACTACTAGGATATACAAAAAAAAAAAATCTGTCATTACACAGATTTCCGCATCACTCATGAGGTACCGTGTAGTTTAATGCGTTCCCATTTTTTTACGTGGTGGGTCCCCAGTAGGCCTATGCCACGCAGGTGAAAGGAATGGAGGTAAAACAAGCAATTAAAGCACTCTAAAAGCTGAAAAAATGACTCCAAAGATGGATTTTTTTTTGCTTTAAAAAAAAATGTGAGCACATAAATTGAAGTTTAATTTCTCAGCTTTTAGATGCAATTTACAGGAATCGAATAACTCGACGCGTTCAAAAGTTATTTGAGGGAGAAGTAGTGAAAGTATCAAATTTTCAAAATTTTAAAATTTTTAAATGCTGTAATTTCTAAACTATCTAACCGATTAAGCTCATATTTGAACTTGACCTTCCTAATAGTCGATAGAATAAGTATGTTGAGTTTCATTGAGATTCCTTAAGAATTGTTGACGCTATCGTCGTGACAAGCAAGCATATCGTATATATATATATATGTATATATATATATATATATATATATATACATATATATACATACATATATAAACTTTCGAACCATATGTATTTTCTGACTCAGTTCGTCGAGTTAGGTCGAAATATAACAAAATTTATGGAAATTTACGTCATAAGGACAAATACAATAGTTAGATTTTTATGAAATCTACTAAAAAATCGCGCCAAGTCCACGTTCATAAGACTATTAAGAAAAAAAATTTTTATTTCTCTACAAAAAGATATAAAATAAAAAATTAAAAGAAACAATTTTGGAACGTATTTAGTGTGCGTGGTTACGAAATATTTCACTTTTTATGAAATTCCTAAAATCTATCTACTAGGACTTTTAAAAAAAATTGAAGTACACAATGACGCACACCAAGTACGTTCCAAAATTGTTTCTTTTAATTTTTAAATTTACAACAAAATTTTTTTTAATGTCCAAAAATCATATACAACCATATCGGTTACTTGGATTTTTTAATTTTTTATTTTATATCTTTTTGTAAAGAAATAAAAATTTTTTTTCTTAATAGTCTTATGAACGTGGACTTGGCGCGATTTTTTTACAGTGAAACTGTTTTTGTTCGGATTTCAGTATTTTTTGTAATTATAATAAAAATTGACAATTTTAATTTAATACATTTCCGGTGGTAAACTATCCGCTTTTAGCTATAGTTCATGTAAAAGTTATTCTTGCGCCGCCTGGCGTGTGTAATTGCAAGCTGTCAAATATCTTTTTTTCACTGTAGTTTCCCATCTATTATAAGATTAGCATGCATCCTTATATTATTTAGTCTCTGGCCGTCCGCTTTTTACATAAGAAAAAAGTTAAAATCTAAAAATCTGGGTCGCTATAGTTTATGCTGATTATTTTTAATAATTTTAAATAGAAATTATAAAGATAATTGATAATAATCAAGTAATACGCGTAATAAAAAGCATGAACTACTATTATAAAATATCATATAAAAAAAAAATCAAAATAAATTTGAAAAAAAATTTGTAACCTCAAAAAACCGTTCTGCTTACGGTATATACACACTCGGTAGTCTGGCTTGAGAACGGAACTTGCTGCCAGACTCTATCGAGTCTGTTGATACATGGAGTACATGGCCAGAAGTATCAAACACACTCGTCTCATAAATCTAAGAATTCAGCGGCATCGACAAATCAAGCAGACGAGTCCTGGTAATCAAAAATTGATGTTTCGTCCCCTATCGAAGACTTGGAAATTTTTAAATCATTTGATGAGGATTTGAAGATCAATATCGAAATGAGAAATGTTGTTGTAAATATATATTTTCACTTAAAATAATATTTAAATCTATTTTTTGTGTGTACAATATCGAATAATTGAACTTATAAATATTTTCTATTCTTCACAGAAAACTATGTTCAATGCCTGGACTATGATAAAAACATCAAAAAAATTATGTCAGAGTTATTAAAAAAGGAAATACAAATTTTATACAGCGGAGTTGGACGAGTAACGAAAGGTGTTGGAAAGGAAAATTTCAGTGCTACTGAAGTTTTTTCATTGATTCGAGGTTAGTGTTAAATCATAATTATATTTATATTTTGGTTACTATAATAAACATTAAATTAAATATTATAGAGTTCATCGAAAACAAATATTCTGACCAAAAAAAATCATGAAGATTATCAGTGTCATAAGTACGTATCTATCCGGAGCTGGAGATCGTGACGGTGGAAGATTAACACGTCCAAAAGATTAAATAAAATAATCTCTATTTATTTCAGTTACTTAAAATTACAATAATTAAAAATGTTTTCTATCTATCAGTGTTATAATTCAAAATAAATTATTTAGTGTTCATAAATATGAATGAATTTATCATATTAGTTTTTAGTATTCAATATTCTGTAAACATGCTCAACACTTTTTTTAAGTATCTAAGACGTAGATGAAACCTAGATTTTCCCTTAAATCAACTTTGAATTTTTATTCCATGAGGCTTAAATAGAATCTGTACTTTATTCCGCTGGAGCTTAGATCGAACCTAAATTTTTTTCTCAAGGTTTGGATCAACCCCGTTTTTTATGTTCCCCAAGGCTTGAACTGGCCTAGAATTTTTATTCTTCAAGGCTTCAATCAACCCTGGATTTTTGTTTCCCGAGATATGGATCGAATCTGGATTTTTGTTTCCCAAGGCTTGAGTCAACCCTGGATTTTTGTTCCCCGAGATATGGATTGAATCTGGATTTTTGTTTCCCAAGGCTTGGATCAACCCTGGATTTTTGCTGCCCGAGACTTGGACCAACCTTGGTTTTTTTGGTTTCCAAGGCTTGGCTCAAGCCTGCTTTTTTTGTTTGCCAAGGCTTGGGGACATAGTTATCATCCTAGGCCTGGACCAATCCTTGGCCCGTTGTTCAGCCAAGGCTCATGCCAAGCCTTACCCAAGGCTGGTGACGCTTGGCCTAGGCTTGGTCCTAGTCTTGCCCAGTTGTTCTTTCCTACCTGGGATGTAAGAAAATCATGATCCGAGTTGAATGAATTAAATTTTTGAAAAGTTTCACGGAATTATTAATTTATTACTCCACACGGAGAGAAAAGATGTTTGGAAAATCAGAAAAGTGCACGTCTCATAACGCTCATTTATCACAAAAAAATCTAGAAAACGGTTGACCCTAAAGGCCATCCCTGCAACTTCCGCTAATTCCATATCTAAGCGCTTGAAATTGCACTTATGAGGTTTTTGAGCTCTTCAAGTCAAAAGTCTGATAAAAGTTTCATAGAACACTATTTTTTGAACTTTCGAAGTGCAATAATTCTTGAATAAATTAACGAATAATCATTAATAATAATGTATATCATTAATAATAATCATAATAATAATTTTCTTACAGTAAATGAAATAAATAAGAAAAAAATTTGATACATGAGTAATTTTTTTTTAAGCTTTATGAAAATGTTAGCGCATCAGAACCAATTCTACATATAAAAATAACTTTTAAGACAGTAATAAATTAATTTATATCAGTTTGATACTTGAATAATCAAAATTTTAGACATTTAGAAGTTTACGTCTGAATAACTTTAGAACGGCTGTCTTTATGATAAAAGTGTAAGAGACCTTTTTTGTAGAGCGTTGAATTCTCTACAATAATATGCTATTGACTTATATATATGAGGTGCGTATGCCGTGCTATAAAAATAAACAAAAAATAGAATTTTTTTTCCTATGTTATTTAAATGGGAAATGAAAAATTAGGGACAGACACCTCTAAATATTAATATTAAGAGCTCCGCTTTGAACAGGCTTCTGTTCTCACCTTCATGCAAGTTTTCAGCCTGTTTTTTCGTTGAAAAAAAAAAAGTCGCCTAAAATTGACACACCTTAATATATATAGATTTTTTTATCAGCGTATGAAAAAACTATAGTAAAATAAAAGAGCTAATATTTTAATAATATTTTAAATAAAGTAGTATAAATCTATTTGAATGAAAACTTATAATTTTCGGATAATTATTTGTCTCTGCACAATATAAGCTAAAAATCACTTATAATGACAATTTGAGAAGTTGTCTCGAAATTAATTACTTTACAACAAACTATAACAGAACAATGAATGAAGCTGAAAAGACGACACAATGTACTTAACTCAACTACAATCACACCAACACGATCCATAAAATTTACAACTACTGTTACTGGGTCTCGTCGAATAAGAGTAAGCGTACCTACCTCTTGCTCATCTACTTTTTCAGCACTCACTCGTGACTTACTCCTTGATCGTGCTTCGTACCCCGGGCAGATTGTCACGTCGGCCTCGTTATACTTACGCTGCGACGAGAGATGAAGAAATAAAATGATAAGAGGTATAGCCGAAGAACAAGAATAAGATCAAGAGTATGAAGAAGATGAGAATAAGAAGAAGAAGAAGAAGAAGAAGAAGGGCTGAAAATATAAGAGAATATAGTAAGGGAAAATGGAAGAGTAAGAGATGATGATGGTGATGTAGAAACAAGAGGACTTGAGGATGAGCAGTGCAAAGGATTGAAAGACTTGCACAGTATGAGCATATCGTTTCCCACCTGTCTCTCGACAACGAAAACTTGTCTCGACCATGCTGTCATCTATTTCTATCCCTTTTACTTTTCTTCTTACTTATTAACTGTCTTGTTTTATTTCACTTGCTGAGCATATCCCAGAACTCAGTGCTCAGTACCATCAGCACCCTGACAGTGGTCTTTAACTGGAAAAACTCCACGCTTTCGCTAGCTGTCTGCTCTCTTAAGTATGAGGCTACCCGCGGCTATGCAGAATTGACTGGATTGCACCAAAGGCGAAATCAATGATAAGTTTTAGATTTTGAAATGATCCTGAGGGAGAAGATTGGATTTTTATGAAAAATAGAAATAGTGAAAAGATACAAAAAATAACTAGATTAAGATGCATAAGAACTAAACCAAGATGAAGAAGAAGAAGAAAAAAAAGAGAAGGAAGTTAAATAGAATTGAAATAAAAAAAAAAATCTATGGAAAAGTTTAAAGCACAAAAGAGTTGCATGCATATGTCGCCCCTGGGAAACACTGTGGCCATTACGATCCGCCTAATAGCATCGTTTGGATTACCCACCTGTCCGATTTTTTCTTCAAATATTTTTTTTTGCATCGTAACTTTTTAATCTACGGGATTATGAGCACACGTAGTTTGTTTAATTGGCTGCGACAAAATTAATTATTCAGTTGGTAATTATATATTGTGTGGCAAAAGATGAAACGAGATGATTACAGACGAGAACGAGTGTGGACTGCCTGAGCGAAACGAGTGCTACACACTATATTTTCCATATCATTTGTATTGAAACTTCTTCGAAGAAGTCTTGTTATGTCTACACTGACCAATTCAAAAAATGAACTTGAATCATGATAAAAATTTTTAAACCAAAAAAATAATTTTGAAGAGTTTTATCATATAAAAAAATTTTTTTTTACTGAAAGCATTACCATCAAAATCTAGAGATTCTCCTCCCGGAAAACGTCGTCGAGGGAAAGACGATTCTTATGAATCTTGAGTATCGCTAAGAACTCAAAGAAAAAAATTAGGAAAACGGTTAACCCTAAAGGCCATCCCTGAAACTTCCTGCTAATTCCATATCTAAGCGCTTAAAATTGCACTAATGACGTTTTTGAGCTCTTTGAGCTCAAAAATATAATTTATGTGTCATTTTTAGCTTTCGGAGCTCAAATAGTGAGCTATTGTATGCTTTTGAGCTCTTCGAGAAGTCTGATAGAAGTTGAATAAAACACTATTTTTTGAATTTTCAAACCGCAATAACTTTTAAATGAATGAACCGATTTTCACGCGGTTGACAGCATTCAACGCAGTTTCTCAAATTATATGGTATAATTCTAAACAAAAATTGATCAGACCGGAAATTACGGTGTAATTCGAAAAAAATTTTTTTTTTTTCGATTTTTTTTGTCAACGATAACTCACGAACGAATCAATCGATTTCTACCGGGCTGGCGGCGATCGATATTTTCGAATATATATTAAAAATATGAAGGATTCTCGTGTACTCAAATGCAAGCTAAAGCGAAAAAGCTATTGATGACCCAGTTACCATGAGTTGACAATCAAGTAGTTGATGTTTAATCGTTTATGTTAAGTTTACGTAAACTTCGCGTCAACTTTTGCATTTGCGGCAGTTTCACACAACTTGACTTTAACTTACTCATCACGTTGACGCAAATCTACTGCCAGAATTGACCGAAAGGTTCATTCAAAGTTGACGCGAAATTTCTGAAAAGATGACGTAAACTAGTTATAACTACAGTTGTTGCCTTACTGTTTCCGTAAACTTCACATCCTATTGTGGCCGCAGGTTTACATCAACTTGATTTCATTTGTGCTAACTACGGAGTAACCAAAAAAGAACCGAGTTCAATTTCTGAGCCATCCGAATTAATTTTTTGGTGACCGAAAGAATCTCACTGAGTGGTCCTCCCTTTCCCTTTATCATTTGTTCTCCCCTTTCTCTAATTTGTCGTAATGACAAATTAGTATATTAAATACAGTGAAAAATTTTCTTTTTTTTTAATTTGAGAGATGGAAAAAATTTCACTTTACCGATCATAGTTATTACTTTGCTGTTTAGGAAATATTACTATATCGACTTTTCAATATTACTACAGAAACATCGTATTTTTTCTTAAAGTGTATAAGACTGGGTGTAAGGTGGAACAGTTAAATTCCTTCAAAAGAATTTACAATTTTGCATCGTATTAATTCGTATGTTTGAGCTCTGGCCCGGCACTACAATGCCCAATACTACACTGTAAAAAAAAACTGGTGTGAGTCCATGCGGTTTACGTTGTTAAAAATTCCGGTGTTAAATTCAACACCGAAATCGGTGTAGCAGTAACACACCGTTCGCGGTGTAAATATTTTTTTTCGGTGTTAAATCGGTGTTATAAATTTTCCGGTGTTGATAATATTTTAACCAACACAATTTTTATAATTAAACTTTTTACGTTTAATAATTAAAGATAAATAACCAAAAAAAGTTGATATCTAATTTAGAAAGTTTAAAATAATAATATATTAAGTAGATAAAAATTTTTGATTAAAATAAATACACTGTAAAAAATTTCGAAGTAAAAATGGATCCAGAGCACTTTACACGGCCGTGTAGTGTGAAATAATGCTGTGAAATTCTCTCGGTGTAAATTTTCGACCCGTGTTACTTTAACGCCATTATTAAAGGACAATTTTAGGACATCATATAGATAATCGGAAACTCTAAAATAGTGGATTCTAGTTATCATTTCATAACTTTTAACTATTTTTTTTTAAGATTTTCGGAATACTTCTAAGATAATTTTAGAATCAATGCAATTTATTTGAAGCAATTTAGTTTAAATTTTGTCCTTAAATCTTATGTGGAACCTTTTTTGAATAATCTTAAAACATTTTTTTAACTACTTGAGAAAAAATTTTGAATATATTTGAGACATTTTTCGGATATTTTTGAGACAATTTTGAAACATTTTTTGGACAGTTTTAGAGTGTTTTTACAACAAATTTGAAACATTTTAACGACAATTTTGAACGTTTTTTAAATGATTTTCATAGAGATAATTCATTTTTGCACAGCTGTAGATTTGTCATGTTTAAAACATCCATTATATTGTGAGAAACATCATGGTTACGATGAAAATAATTATTATATTGTTCCTAAACATTTAGTATTGTAAATATTATTTAACTTGTATAACATTCATTAAATCGATTTCTGCCTAATTTTATAAATTGAAAATTCTTAAATAAATGTTACTTGTCTCATTTTGATAAATATTGAATATTAATCGTGTTTTATGGATCATGTAATATTTATACTCCAATACGGTGTAAATTTATTCTACTGTTACACCGGTATTATACCGGTTACACCGATATTACACCGGTTTAACACCTAATTTTTAACACCGCAAAAGAGCACCGCTACACCGGTGTTAATACACAGGTGTTACATAGCGGTGTTAAAATGATTCCATTTTAACACCGCTTTTTTTAGTGTTTAAAATGATAAAATATTAAGTAGATTAAAATTTTTAATTAAAATAAATACACTGTAAAAAATTTCGATGTAAAATGAACCCGGAGCATTTTGGGACATCATATAAATAATCGGAAACTCCAAAATAGGGCATTTTAGTAATTATTTTATAACTTTTAAATATTTTTTTAAGATTCTCGGAATACTTTTAAGATAATTTTAGAATCAATGCAATTTATTTGAAGCGTTTTAGTTGAAATTTTGTCCTTAAATCGTATGTGGAACCTTTTTTGAATAATCTTAAAACATTTTTTTAACTATTTGAGAACAAATTTGAATACTTTTGAAACATTTTTCGGATATTTATGAGACAATTTTGTAACATTTCTTGGACAATTTTGGAGTGTTTTTACAAATAATTTGAAACATTTTTAGAACAATTTTACGACAATTTTGAACGTTTTTTAAATGATTTTCATAGAGATAATTTATTTTTGCACAGCTGTAGATTTGTTCCGAAATTAATGGATGAAAAATTTTTTGGGCAATTTTAGGACGTTTTTGGGACAATTTAAGAATTTACGAATTATCCATTTACGGTGAAATTCAAAGAATTTTCTTTTATAATGATAATATAATGTTGTTGTGTAAGCTATAGGAGACTATGTGTTATATTGTAAACACAATATGAGTTTATGTGCAAATGAAATATCTGAAAAAAAAAAGCAAAGTTATCAAATTATTAATTTATCATGTTTAAATCATCTATTATATTGTGAGAAACATCATGGCTACGATAAAAATAATAATTATATTGTTCCTAAACATTCAATATTGTAAATATTATTTAACTTGTTGTATAACATTCATTAAATCGATTTCTGCGTAAGTTTATAAATTGAAAATTCTTAAATAAATGTTAATTGTCTCATTTTGATAAATATTGAATATTAATTGTGTTTTATGGATCATGTAATATTCATACTCCGATACGGTGTAAATTTATTCTACTGTTACACCGGTATTACACCGTTTACACCGATATTACACTGGTTTAACACTGTAAAAGAACACCGCTACACCGGTGTTAATACATAGGTGTTACATACCTGTCGATTTTACGATCTTACGATATTTTACCATCTTACGATATTTCCATAATGATTTTAAATATATTTTTTTTCCGTGTAGCAGTTGAGAAAATTGTAAAATCATAATATATATATATATATATATATTAAAGTATGCACAGTTTAACGACGATATGCTTGTTTATTTATACTTTTATTTAAGTTTTCGTCCCTTTTAATTTCATAGTTGGCTTAACACGAAGCGAATTTGAAATATGATTAAAATATTTCGTTGATATGAATTTAATAAAATTACATTTTCATTTCTGTGTGCAGTTGGTTTAATTAAATTATCCTATTAAAATTAAAAATGTACAAAAGTAGAGATAGGTTTTCTGTAGGATTATTTTCAAACCATGAATATATGTACCAACAAAAATTTATGGACACGATGAAATATTTCAGGTATTAAATATATTAAAATTTAACAATCACTTGAATTTTATTAATATATTTATCTATCGACATAATACGTTCAATTTAAAGGGGTTAATGATGAAAGGAGAAAATGGTCGATGGATTTAATATATTCAGCGGAGATTCGTATTGAATTAGGTGGTTTATGACTGTCGATTTAGTTGACAGATAAAAAATAGTTAAAAATATAGATTTTCGTTCTTTACTTGAGAAATTTTTTGTCTGTACCCTGAAGCACTTTATTGGATGGCCGTCGAGCTCTCTCGATGGTTATCAACGGTTTATTACCCGCGCCAGAAAACTCTTGGTTGCATTTGCCTGGTTGCTGGTACTACTGCTGGTGGCGTTGACGGGTTTCCTTCAGGCGTCCCTTCGACAATTGATGTCTGTGGGAGGCAGATGAGTGCTTTGGGAATACGTAATTTGATTGGGGATTTATGTCTCAAGTCCTAAGGGATCTGCGAATTTACAATTAAATCTACATTATTGTTCTGTTTATTTACTTTATTCTGGTTAAGTAATTATCATCCTCTATCACACTTTTTCATATATTATTGTAAATAAATAAATAAATAAATCTCTTCTCTTTAAATTTTTATACATTTATTATTGCAATAATAATGTTTATAATTTTCCCATGGAATAACTAGATAATTTTATTATTATAAATAAAATGCGAAGCTCTTGAAAGGGTGCATTATTCTCAACTTGTCATGTGCAAGTAATTTTATAAATTTAAATCACCTTCATTGTATTCGTACTGTATTTATACTAGAAAGGACAATAGAAGTATATGAATACCAAAAAAAAAAAAAAAAAAAGCGTAAACACACCCGATGTATCAACTTGTTGTGATGATTCAGCACTACACTGAAAAAAAAATACTTGTTTCAAGTATTCTTTTAAAAATTTTATTCTTGTTTTTCATCGAATCAAAACTCTAAAACTCTTGAATCGAGAGAAAAAATTGTTCAATCAAGAATTTTAGTCTTGAGGTAGTTCACTTATAGATCCAAAGTTCTAAGAAGTTTTTAAGATTTAAAATATATAAAACAGAATACATAATATGTATGCTGTCAAAATTTGATATTAATTGACAGTTTCAAACATAAAATAATTGCAATTAAAAATGATATTTTTGCACAGATGGTATGGCAAAGAACGAGAAAATAACTGATTTTTATTGTTTTGGCATTAAAGGAATTTTAAGATCATTTAAAAAAACTACCAATTAGAATACAAATTATCAATAAACTGGCTAGTTAAACAAAAATGATCATTATTAAAATCGAATAAGAAAGAGTCCGTGAAAAAGGCAGCACTAGCGAGTGAAATGGAGAGCAATAGCATAAGCTATGTTAAATCCGAATGACATTTGATCTGAGGACATATGATCCTCATGACAATTAATCCAAAACACATAAACTTGTTATCGTGTTGTGCCCTTTTTTGCGCCTCTAGCGGGATCAGTTGTCGAGAAAGCAATGATTATACTTCAATATATACATTTGCGCTTCTAGCGGGATCAATTGTCACTCGGATCAATTGTCGTGAGGATAAATTGTTGGCGAATCAATTATCCTCGGAGCAATTGTCGTTGGATCAAATGTCGTAGATCAATTGTCTTCGGATTACCGGTCACGTCTCCAATCAAGACAACCAGTTCTTCTCAAAATAATTTTCTTGGATGTATGTCTAATTATACAGACAACTTTTATTAAAATTTTTTCTGTCCTTTTCAAAAAATGATTTAATATAATAAAATTGAAAACGAAATCAAAATAGTCGGTAAAAATTTTTCCTGAGGTCTATCAAGCTAGCATGGACTCGTCCATCATGCATTGAGTTATTATTCAAGCAACAAAATTTATTTATGGTGCTAAATTTTTTATTGCTAACTAATTGCTCCATTTAGAATTTTGTTGCTTGTTTAGATTCCGAGAAATCAATAATAATATCTGTTCCAAAATGAGTCTTGCTACTGCTAGCTTGACGACGCTTTTTGCCTGTCAATTGTCAAGTCTGAAACTTTAAAAACACGATAACTTGAAAAAATATTATTAAATAAGTCTATTTTTCTTCAAGGTTTGTTTTATTAATAGAAAGAAATCTTATGAGGACTGTTATAAATTCTTATAAAATGGTTCATTCTTATAAGTGGCAAATTAGCCATTTTAATAGCTAATTTGTGATTTAACGACAAACTTGGGAAAGGGGGGATTAATCATGTGGAAATCTGTTGGGAACCGAAGAAATAATTCGGACGGTCCAGACTAAGACTCGAAACCGGATCTTTTTGGTTACGCGCCATGGGCTCTTCCAGATAAGCTATCCGAGACACGTGCCAGAATCGGTTTTCAGTCACGTACATAAGATCGAATGAGCAACAACGCCATCGTCCATCTTACGGTAAAGAGCCATTTTATAAAAAATTATAGAAGTTTTATAAGAGCTACTTATTTCCGTTCACTTCACTATGATTAATACGAAAAAATTGGACAAGTCATTTATAAATCTCTACATTGTTAAATTTCGCTCCTTTGTATATTTTCAATTATTTATATTCATTAATATGACTAACGTTTATGTTTATATTACCTTAGCAACGTTTGATCGTTGGGTATAAACTATGTAACAAGACATGTATTGATTTGAATTAACTAATGAATAATTAATAATAACAGAACTCATCACTTTTTTTGTTACTGTACTGATAAATATTCACAGTTTTCACCATACTTCAATTTCTTATATCACTCTTTAAGAAGCATTTTGTTAGAATTTATAAATATGATTTTCAATTTTACGACGTTCCGAGTATATTGAAGACTGCACTAAACTCTAGAACGATCAGAAGAACTTTTACTCAATGAAATACAAGCGAGCATAATTAATTGGGTAAATATTTATAAAAAAAGTACCCTCAATTGAAAGTAAAGTTCTTGACAGAAAAAATAAAATATTTAATCAACTATTTAAGTGGATTTGGTTACGTAATAATAATATGTATACATATATTAGGGTGTGCCGAAGTCCAATTTTCGTGACGAACTTTTCAAAATAGGAATTTTGAGTTCTGCTTTTAACAAGAGCTGTATTTAGGCATTTCCTGATATATTTTGGGTTGAGACGTTCGTATTTGATTTTCATAGAATTTTTATAATTGTTTCCGGCCGCTTTGGAGATATCTCTTGGCCGGAAGTGCCTAAACAAAGCTCCTGTTAAAAATTCTATGAAAATCAAATACGAACGTCTTAACCTAAAATATCTTAGGAAATGCCCAAACACGGCTCTGTTAAAAACGGAGCTTAAAATTACAAATTTTAAAAGGTTCTTCACGGAAATTAAATTTTGGCACACCCTATATATACAGAGTGTCCCAGAAGTAACGGACGCCATTGTAGCATCTGATAAACAAAATAATTCTGAGACGAAAAGTCCTTATCCATTTTATATATATATATATATATATATATATATATATATATATATATATATATATATATATATATATATATATATATATACTAGCGGTTTCCCGCCCACTTCTCTGGCCGAATTGAAAAGGAAATAAATTAAATTTTATGTTTCATTTTTATTTATTTTTTTTTCATATTTTCTATATCTCAAATTTATTTTCTATATCTTATGTGTTTAGAAAATGCAATGCTTTTAATCTGTTACATTTTCGCGATCCCGTAATAAGAACAATTCATCGGTTATGTGATCAGCAAAAATAAAATGTATATAAAATTCTTAGTCCGTTGACTGAATAGCTACAGTAGCGCTCAAAAGTATTTTGACAACATAAAATTTTTTTATATTTTTTTAAAATAAAAGCCTATCGGAAAATGTATTGAGTATAATGTAGAGTAGTGTAATTGCGACTATTTAAGCGTATCAAATTACAACTTGTTTGTTTACACACCGCGCCACCGAACGTACTTGACTTACCGTGAGCTCAAAAGTATTTTGACACGCATTTGACTTGAAAAAATCTCGCAGATTACTTGTTCCTTAGTTTTTATTATTACATATATTTACTTGTTGTGGTTACTTCAATATGCCTATGTGCAAGGAATATGCTCGTGATTTTAAAAAAGCCGTTATTAATGCATTAAAACAAGGATTGAAACAAACAGAAGTTGCTCGTTTGTTTAAAGTGTCTCGACAGTTAGTTAACTTATGGAATAAAGTCTATAACAAAAGAAAAACTATCGAAAGTAAGCCTCGAACAGGCCGCCCAAGAAAAACTTCTTCTTACATCGATCATATTATAAAAAAGTTATCAGCAAATGATATACGGATGTCCGCTGTAATGATAAAAAATGAATTAAAATAAAAATATAACGTAGATATTCATATTTCTACTGTTAAACGACGCTTAAAGGTCCTAGGGTTATATGGCCGAAGACCGGCTAAAAAACCTTTAATATCGGAAAAAAACAGGAAGTCTCGTCTTGAGTTCGCGAAACGGCATATATCGTGGTCAAGTTTAGAGTGGTCTAAAGTTTTATGGAGTGACGAAAGTAAATTTAATTTAATGTTATCTGATGGTATCAAGTACATTCGGCGTCCAGTAAACAAAAAATACGATTATCGGTATCAAATACCCACAGTTAAACATAGAGGTGGTAGTGCGATGGTTTGGGGATGTTTTTCACGGTCTGGAGTTGGACCATTAGTTCGAATAGAAGGAAAAATGGATCGGTTCATGTATGCAAATATATTAAAGTCTCAGATGTTACCATATGCTAAACATCACATGCCAGCTAAGTGGTATTTTCAACAAGACAATGATCCCAAACACAGATCAAAGCATATTAGTGACTTATTAAATCGTGAAAAAGTTAAAGTTCTTGAGTGGCCAAGTCAAAGTCCCGACTTGAATCCGATAGAAAATCTCTGGGAAGAATTGAAACGTAGTGTAAAAACCCAAAATTATTCAAACAAAAACGCTTTGTTTGAAACTCTAAAAAATGAGTGGGATCAAATTCCAATAAGTCGATTACAAAAATTAATCGACTCAATGCCGGAGCGATGCAAGGCTGTCATAAAGGCCAAGGGATATGCTACTAAATACTAATATATTTATTGCTGTAAATTATAATTATGCGTTAAATTAGTTTTTTTTCAAAAATGTCAAAATACTTTTGAGCCACCATTTTCCTAATATTTTAAAAATTAAACTTTCTTTTATTACGAATAAGAACCTCTTTGACACTATTCTGTAGTTTATTCAAAAGGTGTTAAAAAAATAAATAAATGATTATTGTGTTTCATATTTATTTTTAATTAAACCATTAAAAATATTTGTCAAAATACTTTTGAGCGCTACTGTATATGTAATGTTAAATTTTGGAAACGTTACAATGACTTTTTTGCCGCTGCCAAAGAGACGATTGTTGTAAGAAAATATCACTATTAAGTAAGAAAAATATTTAAATCCATTGACCCTGGAGGCCATCCCGGTATTTGTCTGTTTCTTTTGAGGTTCTATCAAATTTTATATTTGTAGGAACTGTATTTGAAGAATATAAATTTTTTGACAATTATCACTCCCGCACTCCTATGTGGGGGAGGAACTTCGTAAGATCCTATTCGAGATGATTCCTACATTATAAATAAAAGATTCCAACAAAACTTCGAGTCTATAAAAACTATCGATTGGAAATGAGAAATTTTCATTGTTAACGCCCCTACAATCCCGTTTGAGGTTAGAATTCAAGAAAATCCATTTTCAGCTGAACTTGACATCGTACACGAAGATTCCTACCCAATTTAGAATCTGCAGCAGTTACAGTTTGGAAATTAAAATTTTAGATTTTAATACCCACCCCCGCAATCCCTATCGGAAGTAGAATATTTTGGAATCCGTTTTGAGATGATCTCTACATGACAAATAAAAGATTCCTATCAAATTTACAGCTTTTAGAAGTTATATTTTGGAAATTAAGATTTTTTTTGTCATCACCCACCCTCGCAATCCTTATTGGGGGTGATTCGTCGTAAAATCCGCTCTTAGATTATTTCTAGACCACATGTAGAAGATTTTTACCAAATTTGGAGTCTATAAGAGCTATATTTTACAAACAGGAAATTTTCATTATCAACGCCCCCGCAATCCCTTAACTGAATTAGACATCATACACGAAGATTCTCACCGAATTTGGAGTCTGTAGAAGTTACAGTTTGGAAATGAAAATTTTAGATTTTAACACCCACCTCCGCAATTCCTATCGGAAGTAGACTTTATTGAAATCCATTTTGAGGTGATCTCTACATAAGAGATGAAAAATTTCTACCAAATTTAGAGTTTTTAGAAGCTATATTTTGGAAATTAAGATTTTTTATTGTTAACACTCACCCCCACGATCATTATTGGAGTTGATTCGTTGTAAAATCCATTATTAGATCATTTTTAAATCACATATAGAAGACCTCTACTAAATTTGGAGTTTATAGGAGCTATAGCTTGGAAATTAAAAATTTTAATTGTTAACACCCACCCCCGCAAACTCCTGTGAGGTATCTTAAAATTCGTTCGTATATTATTTCTACATCTCTTAGCGAAAATTCCTACCCAATTGGAGTCTGTAGGAGCTATAGATTGAAAATTAAAAATTTTCATTGTTAATACCCACCCCCGCAACCCCCTGTGGGATGAGATATCCTAAAATTCGTTTATAAATTATTTTTACATCACTTACAAAAAATTCATACAAAATTAAGAGTCTGTAGGAGCTTTAGCTTGAAAATTTTTAATTTTCATTGTTAACATCCATCCCCGCAATCCATATTGGGAGAAGATTGTCATAAAATCCGCCCGTAGATCATTTTTACATCACATATAGGAGATTCCTACTAAATTTGGAGTCGATAGGAGCTATAGTTTAAAAATGAGAATTTTCCATTGTCAACGCCCCCCCCCCTTGTGGGTGGAATTTCGTAAAATCTGTTCTTAGCTGACCTCTACTCGGCGAAAGGAATATTCCTACGAAATTTCAAGTCTCTACGCCTTATGGTTCCAGAGATATCGTGATGAGTCAATATATAGGCGGAAATCTCTTATATATATATAGAGAGAGAGAGATTAAAATAAAATATATAATCAACGTGAATATATTAATTATACTAACTTTTATAAGTTGGAGGCCCTCTTCTTCATTTAACTAACTAACGAATACTAAACGTATCATAACCAATAAATACTAAACAAAACACAATCGATTAAATGACAGACAGATTCTTTTTTGTTTTTAAACTGAAGATAGCGTAAATAAATGACATCTTTACATAACCTATGAAAGATGAATAATTTTTAAACAAAAGATAGTAGCGTAAATAAATGCCATATTTACATAACCTAGAAATGAATTAACAAAACCGTTGCTATAGACAATAATTCATGTCACAACCACGTTGATACGTGGGTAGATGCGTGGGTGGATGTGTGGGAGTGCATGGGTGGATGCGTGGGAGGGTGTGTGGAAACGCGTTTATAAGCATTGAAGTGACGTTAGACATTTTGCCGGTCTTTATGCACTCGAATATGAAGAATTGATGTTCATTTGTTTTAGTAGCAGAAACAAATTACTATTCAATTAAATTAAGAAAAAAATGGTTTAGGGTTGATGGAATTCAAAAAATGAATAGCTTAAAACCTTCTACAATTAATTCCGCGTCGAATGGTCATGGTCTCATGCCGATCGGTCCAGTAGTTTTCAAGTTTATCGGTAACAAAAAAAAAAGTTGCTTATATATATATATATAGGTATAAGAAATGTATAACCTCGGGATCGATCAATTTTTTCCATTCCAAATGGCCTTATATCAAATGCAGTAAAGCATCCAAGTGGTTACATCTCGAATGTCTCCACCATCTGCTGTCTCGTCGTATACTATCGGTAAATATATATAAGAAAACATGTCCGTCACACCGAAGTACAAATTGTAACATTATAGAAAGCATCAAAATAAATATACAATTTCACGATATATATCTCTTTATACATTGGATAGATAGAGCAATAGCTATATCTGTGTAATAAAATTATCTCATTGTTATGCAGGCAGCGGCTTTACGAACAAATGCTTTGTGTGTTACAGTATAAGCTGGCTAAAATAAATGCGTGTAGTGTTGTTGTTGTTGTCGTGTCCGTGTTTGTACGTGTGTACCGAAGTCTACTTGAGCAAAGGTAATGATGAATGTGTTGCGATCTTAGCAATTTCATTTTTTTGGATAGTATGAATATTAGGGTGTGACAAAATGTAACTCCCGTGGAGAACCTTTTAAAATTGGAATTTTTAGTTCTGCTTCTAACAGGGGCTGCGTTTGGGCATTTCCTGATATATTTTGGTGTGAGACAATGTATTTGATTTTCATAGAATTTTTTAACAGAAGCTTAGTTTGGGTATTTCCGGTGAAAATTCAAAATTTGGCCGGAAGTGCCCAATTAAATCTCCTGTTAAAAATCCCATAAATAATCAAATTAATTCTCTCAACCCGAAATATCTCAGGAAATGCCCAAACACAGCTGCTGTTAAAAGTGGAACTTAAAATTCCAATTTTAAAAGGTTCTCCACGGAAGTTACATTTTGGCACACCCTAATGAATATATTGGCGTGTTGCCGTAAGCAGTGTACATTGTTGTACCTGAGATTAATAATACAGAGAAACTTCTGAACCCTCAAAAGCTTTAAGAGAGGTTTTCTCCCTTTGTTTTCAGTACCTAATTGAGGTAATACCTTCTTTTGTATTTTACCTCTACAACATTTATTTTCCTTAAATTTGTATTAAGTTTGTTTTTGAAGATTCACTTACTAATCCGTCTCTGAATGAAGAAAAATATTCTTTAAAAATATCAGATTACCTGAACAGCTAAGTCTGCTTGTAATACTAAAGTGCACGATTTAAAACATAAAGTGTTTTGTTAACAACTTTGTTCAAAACACATAATCCTCTCGACTCATTATTTTTATTTTTATTACGTTGCAGATCGACAAAATAATTAAACAAAGTAATAGTTATTTACGTCGTTCGGCTGCAATGGAGCGATTTCCTGACAACGTTGACGTTGCGGTATGAACCTTAAGTTTCTGGCGCGAATTTATGATAACGGGTGTAAATTTGACGTTCAAGGCGAAGCTAAGAAAATACAAATTATTTAAATTTCAACGAACCAAAATCAAGATATAGTATACCAAATAATTTATGTTTTTCTTTTTATTTATTCCAATTCACAACGTTATTCCAATTTTACACATAGGTTACCTGATAAAGTCAGAATTATGCTAACAAAACGTTGTAAATTGGAATAAATAAAAAGAAAAACATAAATTATCTGGTCTACTATATCCTGATTTTGGTTCGTTGAAATTTTGTAATACTTAGACCTGAAATAATTATTTAAATGTTTCACAATACTTTTACTATAGGCAAAACGATAACCTTAAGGTAGTTCCTCCATCCAACCACTTTTCGACAAACTTTGCTAATTTTTTTTCTGCACTGAAAAAAAAATTTTTTTTCCACCTAGAATACTAAATTATTTACTCAAGTTTTCTTGATATAAAAAAACTGGTATTCTTAACCTTAAAATGCCATGTTTCATTATAAGGCTAGTTTTTTGACAGTGAGACAACTGTATTCTTATAGTTAAAAAACATTCGTATTTCAATCATAAGAATACCAATTTTTTATCCATAAGGAAACATTTCCTTGGTAGAAAAAAACTTTTTTTTTCAGTGTGAGTTTAAGAATAACGTTTACTAATAAATACCGAAATTTCAGAATTTTTGACCATCTAAAAAGTAAAATGTTTGATAACAAAATTCGCCATTTTCAAGTTTACTTCTCATTTAAAACACGTAAAACTCTCTGGCTACTCAACTATTTTCTGTTATATTAAAAAACTTCCTCAACAGAATTGAAAAAAAAAAACTAGCAGAATAAAAAAGAAGATTTTTTTGATTAATTAATAAAAAAAAAGTACTACTTCACCGTTTTGTTGTCGAGATATAATAATTTAAACTTTTTTTTTTTGGTCATTTTGATATAGTATTTCTATAGTAAATAATGATTTGACAATAAAATCAACCTTCCGACTATAGTAAATGCTCTATGATTGCATTTTACCACGGAGAAACTACCTTAATGCAGTGTGTGTTAATTGTAAGCGAAAATGCGTCATTGATACGATAACATGTTATTCTACTAACATTTGGTCTCTTTTGCAATGATAAACTGAAAGAAAATTAGCGCTACTCAATAATAACTAAATTAATAAACTATTCAAAATCTTAGGTCGGTAAGCTATAAAATGTGATTTATTTCTTTACAGTCTCTCTTAATTCCGCATGTTTGTACAAAAAAAGTACAGGGAAAAAGAAGGGGCGAGGGAGAAACAAACGGTACTTTTGCAGACGCCGCCTCTGCTATTAGAAAATATCAAAGAATCGCTTTCATAAAGAATGTGGAGTTAGACAATTTGTTAATTAGAATATTTATACACAAATTATGAATATCAAAAATCATAAATAGAATACACCCAAACTTTGTTAACAGCATTTTAATATTTTTAAATAAAATTATTACGAAAAAGGGTAAAAAAATTAAAAATTAAATGGCCGATAACAAATTTTCAATTTTTAACGTATCAAAATAGGTACAAAATATAAATCAAAATAGTTACTTGATAAAATCTATCCTGAAACTATTTTATAAACTCTAAAATTAATAGAATAAATTTAGCCAAAAGGTTTTTAGTTATTCTGGTAGTTGTTGATAAAAAATAACCCCATATTCATGAGCGTTAATTAATAGTAGCCAACTTCAAGTGGTCAAAATTTACAAGTCCGAATATAGTTGAACTTGTAAACTTTAGACAAACTTTTAAACTCTTCCGTCTCACGGCATCAAATATTACGTAAATGTATTAATTTCAGGTTTAATTTGAAGAAAAAAAAATCACTTTGGTATGTAAATAACTTCTCTTCAAAAAGCTACTTTTCATTCGAACTGCGAACGTCATTTAATATATTTCGTACTTAGTTTCTCTAAAAAAAGATGAAATAAAATAAAACAAACTTTTTTTTTTTTATTTGAACTTAAAGTAATATTAAATACACACATATATATGTATTTTTATATTTACGGTGATACTATTTTCTCTTTTAGATAATTTTTTATTACACGCATGAAAAGGTCTGGGCTGAATTTTCACGACAACGCCGGGATTAAAAGACTCTTAGGTGGTAGGGAAAGAGGGTAGGAAATATGATGCTGGCAGTGCGGAAATTTTGCAATTTAGACGGCCTCCCTGGGTGGTTGTGCGCGGATTTCATGTATAACTTTTTTATTTTTTTTGCTACCAGTAAAACGAGATGTGTCAACCACTCTCCAATAGTGTACACGCCAAATAATTTTTTCATCACAAAAAAAAAAGTTCAGAATATCCTACTATTCATATCTTAAGCATTTATTTCGTAATAAAAATTAATTGAATTTATAGAGATGAAATTTTTTATTGAACGATGTAAATTGTTTTCAGTTTTAATGATTGCTTGTCAGTTAGTAAGTAAAAATACATGGGGAATTTCAAATTACCCGTATTAACACACAGAAAGAATGGTTCACTTGAACCAAGAATAGTATATTACACTATTAGGGCAGAAAGTTTGAGATTTCTGCACCACGCGCCGAGGGCATCACGGCGCGCATTTCAGAGCTCTCAAACTTCTGCCCGTGTAGTGTATACTATTTTTCTTTATAGCCGGTCGAAAGTACGTAAAATATTTAATGTACTGGCGGGGGGGGGGGGGCAGGCATCAAATAAAAAAAAATTAATGTAAAATCAAATAAAAAATAAGAAACAAACATTTTTTTTTTTTAATTTTTAGATTAAATAAAACTGAAATTTCTTGAATTCAACAAACATAATAAAGATTATTCTCGGTTAAAAATAAAAAAAAAAAAACGAGCATATTATCTGAAAATTAACAATAATTAATAAAAATTAAATTAAATAGTTGTTACTGCGTACATTTTTCTAAATAATTCATTAATTAAATAAAGTTGATCCATTTTACACACGTCACTGTCAAACTGAATCTTAGTACAGTACAACCTGGTTATAAGTTACATCAGATGATCTACTCATTCTTACGGCAGTTATATCTTTATCTACAGTAGCGCTCAAAAGTATTTTGACAAATATTTTTAATGGTTTAATTAAAAATAAATATGAAACACAATAATCATTTATTTATTTTTTTAACACCTTTTGAATAAACTACAGAATAGTGTCAAAGAGGTTCTTATTCGTAATAAAAGAAAGTTTAATTTTTAAAATATTAGGAAAATGGTGGCTCAAAAGTATTTTGACATTTTTGAAAAAAAACTAATTTAACGCATAATTATAATTTACAGCAATAAATATATTAGTATTTAGTAGCATATCCCTTGGCCTTTATGACAGCCTTGCATCGCTCCGGCATTGAGTCGATTAATTTTTGTAATCGACTTATTGGAATTTGATCCCACTCATTTTTTAGAGTTTCAAACAAAGCGTTTTTGTTTGAATAATTTTGGGTTTTACACTACGTTTCAATTCTTCCCAGAGATTTTCTACCGGATTCAAGTCGGGACTTTGACTTGGCCACTCAAGAACTTTAACTTTTCACGATTTAATAAGTCACTAATATGCTTTTGATCTGTGTTTGGGATCATTGTCTTGTTGAAAATACCACTTAGCTGGCATGTGATGTTTAGCATATGGTAACATCTGAGACTTTAATATATTTGCATACATGAACCGATCCATTTTTCCTTCTATTCGAACTAATGGTCCAACTCCAGACCGTGAAAAACATCCCCAAACCATCACACTACCACCTCTATGTTTAACTGTGGGTATTTGATACCGATAATCGTATTTTTGTTTACTGGACGCCGAATGTACTTGATACCATCAGATGACATTAAATTAAATTTACTTTCGTCACTTCATAAAACTTTAGACCACTCTAAACTTGACCACGATATATGCCGTTTCGCGAACTCAAGACGAGACTTCCTGTTTTTTTTCGATATTAAAGGTTTTTTAGCCGGTCTTCGGCCATATAACCCTAGGACCTTTAAGCGTCGTTTAACAGTAGAAACATGAATATCTACGTTATATTTTTCTTTTAATTCATTTTTTATCATTATAGCGGACATCCGTATATCATTTGCTGATAACTTTTTTATAATATGATCGATGTAAGAAGAAGTTTTTCTTGGGCGGCCTGTTCGAGGCTTACTTTCGACAGTTTTTCTTTTGTTATAGACTTTATTCCATAAGCTAACTAACTGTCGAGACACTTTAAACAAATGAGCAACTTCTGTTTGTTTCAATCCTTGTTTTAATGCATTAATAACGGCTTTTTTAAAATCACTAGAATATTCCTTGCACTTAGGCATATTGAAGTAACCACAACAAGTAAATATATGTAATAATAAAAACTAAGGAACAAGTAATCTGCGAGAGTTTTTCAAGTCAAATGCGTGTCAAAATACTTTTGAGCTCACGGTAAGTCAAGTACGTTCGGTGGCGCGGTGTGTAAACAAACAAGTTGTAATTTGATACGCTTAAATAGTCGCAATTACACTACTCTACATTATACAGTATAATTTATACTCAATACATTTTCCGATAGGCTTTTATTTTAAAAAAATATTAAAAAATTTTATGTTGTCAAAATACTTTTGAGCGCTACTGTATATCTCCATTTATACATAAAATATTTCATGTAAGTAAAAGTAATAAAGAAATATAACCAAGTTGTATTGTACCATCAATCGTAAATAATCAGCGTAAACAAAACATAGTTAGTAACAAATGACTAATGTCAGTCGCGGTAACGAAAGCATTTTATGCTCCCGCAGTTATAGAGAGCGAATGTGTAGCTTTACCAATGCACGAATCTTTAACTTTCTGCATCGAAATAGGTGCAAAAGATGCGTACTTTCGACCGAGGTATAAAGAAAAATATTTTTCTTGCTAATTATTTTCTTGGGCGAAAAAAAAATTTTTTTTTGACATAAGAAATTTCACTTATTCCAACAAAATTAATTCTCTTGCTTCAAGAAATACGTATCTTGATCCAAGACAATTTATTTAAATTAAGAAAATTTTCTTGTTGTGAGAAAATTTTTCTCTTGCTCCAAAAAATTAAGTTCTTGACAGAAGTAAATTTTCTTGTCTTGAGAAAATTTTTCTCTTGCTCCAAAAAATTAAATATCTCGATAATAAATTTTCATTAATATTTTTATTGACGAATATGTCAAATGGGAAGATCAAATTATATTGAACCATTTTCTTTCATTCAATAAGTATAATTGCGTGCTAAAATAATCTAAAATGGGTATCAAATATTCAAGAGAAAAATTTTCTCAAGGTGAGAAAATTTTTTTCTCAGCTGAAGTAGGCGGCACTGCTTCCCTAAAGTATCTAAAAATCTTGATCCAATATAAAAATGTATTGTATCAAGTATTTATGATAATTTGAATTAAGAAAAATTACTTCCACCAAGAATAGAATTTCAAGAAAAATTTTTACTTCGGCTAAGATAACAACTTCGGTCTTCCTTCAGGAACCTGAAAATTTACTTGAGCCAAGAATTTTATTCTCCAGTCAAGAAATCTTTTTTTCTGTGCACTTGTATAATTATGAACATTATTTCATTTATTAGTACACACCATCCCGTATAAGTTGTGAGCCTATTAAAAAAATGCCATTCGACAGCCTTACATTTCTCAACGTTGCTAAAAAAATTATAGAATCGTGGAAACGAATAAAATAATAAAAAAAATATATGAATTAAATAATAAGTTCTCGTATTAAAAAACTATCAGAAAAAATAGCACCTAAAGTATGAATTTTCTAACTTTTAAAAATTTAAAGTTTTAAAAAATTCATTATTTAAAACGAAAAGTTAAAAAAAAAATTCAACAATTATTGTTCTTCAAAAATATACTATTTAATGCATGAGTGAGTAGATTTGAGTGATGAAAAGTCTATTATGATAATAAATTCTTAACGATATAAATCGTTTACTCTTCGATAAATATTTGAGGATTTAACGGTTTGAAGGTCTTTTAGAGTAGAAGTATTATACAAGATTGGTGAAATATATGGGACTTTTCTAGAAATGCGTCTAGTCTGACAGGTGCAGAGAGTGAGAAGGAAGTGATATGGGTAAGTCTATAGACACGGATATATCTGTAGATATGGATAGAGATATATGTATGAGATGAGGAGCGAAGGAAAACGAGAGAGATAGGGTTTTCATGGCGGACAGAACCACTGCAGGATCAGGCTGCCCGGAAGGCCTGGTTGACCCGAATATGTCTTGCTTTGGGGCACAATCTCTGAACATTTTCTTCCGGTAATACTTGATGTGAATTCTCGTGCCAAGAACTCGCTTTCATATGATATATATCTGGGCAGATACATCTATAGTACAAATGACAAACCCTACTAAGTGTAAGCGATCATTTTAATGCTACACTATGTTGCTCTCAGTTGAAAGCACGCTTATTTTTAGTTGTTTATTTCATCCATGCCAGAAGAGCATCGTAGCGTGCTTAAAAGTTTTCAACAGTCCTTATTAACTTCTTCTTAAAATTATCTCAATTCCGGCGGGCTGTTTAATTTACAGGAAACCCGGCTGCTCGAGGTAAAGTGTTGAAATTTGCAGTGACGATGACAGTGAAAACATTTTCTGGGATGGCCTGATATGTCTACATATAATTTTCGATATGTTCTAATACACAGTAAAAAATTTTGTGTAATTCTGTAAATTTAACATTTTAATGTGTCAAATTATTTATGCATACTATATCTATAGAAAATCTTTTTAACGTACTATTGTTTTATTTTTACATCCTATTTGTGTTGATATTACACGAAATTTTTTATCTATTTTTTGTGTTTAGTTGACGCGAATGGTAAAGTTCAATTTACGATTTTTTTTATAATGAATATTAGCACTCTACGATAATTACTAATTCAGTTGAAAATAATAATATTTTTATGGAATATAAAATTCTAAATTGTGATTGAATAAGTTAATTTTCGTAGTGAATAATCGGATCAAAAAGCAGTAAATTGAAGTGAATAAAAATATTTCGTCATAAAATACTCAATTACATTTTTTACACGCGGATTAAAAACATATATGTCACGTGAGTACTCTATAGATAATAGATGAAATTGCAAACAAAATCTTAAAGTTTTAAATTAATCATTTGTTGAATAACAGTTGTAAATACAAAAAATATAGAGAATATTTTTTTCTAGAAAAAAAAAAAATTTTTAAAAATTCATATAGCCGTAAATCAGAAGTTTATTGATTTTTTGTGTTATCGTAAAAAAATTCACAGTGGTATATATATTTTCATCGGATCATTTTATGAAAAAAGTAAATAGATAAAAAAAAACTCGAGTTAAAATTGAAAGAGAAAGGTAGAATAAAAAAAAAGATCAGTACAAATGTACTGTGATAACTGATAACTATCTCGTTAAAATCGATTTGTATATATATATATATATATATATATATATATATATATATATATATATATATATATATATATATATATACAGAGTGTCCCAGAAGTAACGGACGCCATTGTAGCATCTGATAAACAAAATAATTCTGAGACGAAAAGCCCTTAGCCATTTTTTAATCAGACGCATAGATAATTAATTATTAATTCAAATAACGTCCTTTTATGCGTTAGAGAGAGAGCACTAGTGTTAAGTCAAGTGCGTTCCAACGAAGACGCTTGCACGTGTGAATGTGTAAGTAAATATGTGTGACTACGTTAGCTATAGAAACTAGTTAGTCATACAGTTAGTTGTGTCTTTGTTTGGCACATATTTTACTGGACACTGGCGCTCTCTCTCTAACAAATAAAGAGACGTTATTTTTAATTAATAATTAATTATCTATGCGGTTAATTGAAAAATGGCTAAGGACTTTTCGTCTTAGAATTATTTTTTTCATCAGATGCTACAATGGCGTCCGTGACTTTTGGGACACCCTGTATATATATATATATATATATATATATATATATACGTGTGTACCTAAAATATACATGCATGTAGACATCGACAGAAGTGAAAATTTAAGCATGGACAAAACGCAAACCACCTGCATTTAGGTAGTTCGATGAAAGTACGAATTATAGGCATGACCAAAGCCCGACATTTCGACCACTTTTCCACCAATTGAGCGCACCAAAATTACTCAATCTCTATTACTACACAAAGTTTTATTCCTTCAGTAACTTACACACGAAACGTAAAACTTTTTTTTATTATTTGGTAGTCTTCAAATCTGACACTTGAGATAATTATCAAAAAGCGTGTTGAAAGAGACAAAAGAAACCTGACAAATGCTCTAATAAAAACGTATAAAAGAACTTTAATTAAAAAATCGGTAAATTATAGAATCTAGATGAATAAAAATAAAAATAAACTTAGACAATTATCCACATTAAAATAACACTTGTCAGTTTTGTGTCAAATTTATCAGTTAAAAATGACGACAAAGGCAAAAAGAAAAATATTGAATAGAATCTGACAAAAGAAAATGTGGCTCTTTGTTCTTGCCAATAAACGCAACGAAAAAAAGAAAAAAAAAAAGAAAAAATCGTTTTTTATTCACATTCTTGCATTTTTCCTTTTCCTCTTTTTCGACGTATCACCGGCGTTAACGAATGCATACTGTACGAATTGAGATTTAAGGGAAGATGAAAAAGACAATGAGTAAAAATGATGACAATCATGAAGGGAAAAGTAACCTAGAAAGAACGAAATATTACCAAACGAAAATCAAAAGACTCAAGACTGAAAAAAAATCAAGGAAGTGATGGAACAAAAATAAAAAGAGAATTACTATGATGATAATGATAACGATGATAATAGTAATTGAGGAAAGACAAAAAAAAGATCCTAAATTTTATGATAAAAAAAGGAGTGCATGCCGGCTTGTTTATGTAAGGACAGTCATGAATAGAAGAAAGGCACTACTGTACGAAAGCTTACTATTGAGAGAACAAATAAAGTGTAAATAATCAGGGTTGTGGAGAAAAACAATAGGAATGGGAAATGGGTTTTTGCGAGGTCTGTTGGCTGATGAACAAGTGTTACACTAGCCCGACTAGAAATTGTAGTCAGGAATGCCGAAGAATTAGTGAGGGGCAAGTTTGGCTTGCCTAACTTAGGCAAGCCTAATTTGCGCCTTCTTAAATCCACTTTAGGCAAAACGAAGATTGGCATGCCAAATTTGCATGTAATTTGAGACATCTATGGCAAGCCGAACTTCGGCGAACCTTTGGAATGCCTGACTAGTTGGAAGTAATGATAACCAAAGATTTGCCGAAGTTTGGCTTGCCATAAATGTCCCTAATTACCTTTAAGTTTGGTAAACCGAACTTTCGTAAGTCTTTGGATTTTATAATTTCCTGCAAGTTAGGTATTCCAAACATTCGTCAAACTTCGTCTTACCATAGATGGCCCCAATTACTTTTAAGTTTGGCAAACCGAACTTCCGTAGACCTTTTGATTTTATAATTTCCTGCAAGTTAGGCATTCCAAACGTTTGACGAACTTCGGCGTTTCTTGCCAAAGTACTCTAAAACGGAGTGGGAGAAGATATTTATATTTTTATATTTATTTATATTTTTATAAATATAAATAACGCTGTGAAGCAGGAAAGAATAGGAGTTACGGTAATTATTTGGCTTCAAGTCTTTCGAAGGTTAAGCTTTTTAGTTCTATACATATAAAAGTGTGTATTTATGAGAGTATTTGTGTATTGTACCTATAAACATGGTGTCTCATGTACCCGACTAGAAATTTCATTGAGGCATATGCCGAAGAACCAATTCGGGGCAAGTTTGGCTTGCCTAACTTAGGCTTGCCTAGGTTATACCTCATAAAAACCAAGGTAGGCAGAAAGAAATGTTTGGCTTGCCATATTTGAACGTAACTAGGAAAGTTTCATGGATTCCTTAAGTCTGATATATCATATGGGAACGCCGAACTGGTTTCAAGTAACGCTAACCTGAGTTTTGCTAGTTTGGAGCGAACTTGGCTTTCCGAAATGTTTTTATTAATATTTTTATAATTAATTAACTTTTTTCAAGAAATCTAAGTCTTGAGCTGGAGCGCTTATCGGACAAGGAGCTTTAAACCACGCTTTTACAATAATACTTATAAATAATACTTGTATACGCCCCCCCCCTACTTATTTTGTTTCCAAGTAATTTACTTCCTTGAATATAAAAATTTTTAACAATAAATGCCTAAAATTGCTTATTTTGATTTTTTGCTCAATTTACATGACCCGTTAATATATGAATTTTTGACTTTAAAAAATAGAACCAGGCATAATATTTTGTAGGAAATTTAATGCCCTTCAAGAATCCGCCGTTAAAAAATTTTTATCTCAAGCGGTTCAAAAGTTATATTATTTTTAATGAAAAAAGATTTTTTTACGTGTTATTTAAATGGGAAACTTTGAATGCTCACCGATACCTTTCAAAATTGAGCTAGAAATCCTGCCTTGCAGGGAAATTTTTTTTTTGATATATAGGCGGAGAAAATAAAACAGCAATGATTATTGTTTCGTACAAATATTAGAAAAATATTCATAGTCAGTAGTGAGTGCTGTACGAAACACGACTGGTTAGTGCCAGAACACGGCTCAGTAATGTGCAGACAATAGTCAGTAGTTTTTATGTAGCGCTCTCTACTGTCTCAAACATTCTAACCTCATTTTCTTCCAAAGCAGTACTGAGTACTGCACAAAATAGTAATCAGAGTTGTTTTTTTTTCTCCGTGTAGGTTCATTTTAACCCATAAATTCGATAGGTTAGTTTTTTTGGCTCACCCTAATATATATATATATATATATATATATATATATATATATATATATATAATATATATATATATATATATATATACTAGCGGCTCCCAGACGTTGTCATGTACACACGTCTTAAATTTAGAAATTTTAGGAATGAGCTTGTATAGTTAAAAACATCATTAGTTAACAATATGCAATGGGCATTCTTCAATAATTAACATTTTCGTAAATATAAGCCCATACTGATTTCATACTCATCAAGAGCTTTCATTTGAGTACCCTCATCAATTTTTCATATATTTTATATATTTATATATATTATATACTAGCTGACCCGGCAAACGTTGTTTTGCCATGTGAATAATTTCTAGAGAATTTCTAGTGTCGAAAAAAAATTACTAACTTATTGGAAGTGTATAAGGATGTGGAATATGAGTGAAAAAGGCCTGGAGCGCTGTGAACGATAAGGGAATGTTGTTTAAAAATAACAAAACACCAAACATTAATTGTTTTAATTTATTAAAAGTAATAATTATTTAAAAGCCATATCAAAGCAAATTTTTAAGGGAGTTGGGAAAGAACGGATAGGGGAAAGGGGGGGGGGGACCTACTCAGTGGGGATTTTTCCGTAATTGAAAAAATAATCAGACAGCCCAGACTGGGAATCGAACCCAGATCTCTCGGTTACGCGCCAAGGGCTCTACCAGTTAAGCTATCCGAGACAAGTACTGACTACTATATTCAGTCACGTATATAAGACCCACCGAGCAAACAACGCCACCGTCCATCTTACGGTAAAGAGCCATATCAAAGCAAATTTTTAAGGGAGTTGGGAAAGAACGGATAGGGGAAAGGGGGGGGACCTACTCAGTAAATTTATATAAGTACCGCATGGGCCATTAATCATGTTTGCTGTAACAATATCAAACAGCAATTGATCAGTAGACGGATCGAGAATTTCTGCAGAAATTATATTATCTATTTCTTCAGGACGGATTTTGTCGATTAACCATACCAAAATGTGGGCATGAGGTAATCCTCGCTTTTGCCACTCAACCGAATACAGCCAGCAACGTGTGGGATCAAATACATGTGATTTAGTAATAAAATTTATTAATGATTTCAGCTTTTGTCTAAACACACGTGCTGTAATGTCATGACGATGTATTGCATTTTGGCCAGGCAACAGAAAAGATGTAATCTCTGGCCATTTTGGATTACATGTGAACGTGATAAATAAACACGGTCGCCCATATTTGCGCACGAAAGTCAGAGCATCCTGTATATACTCTTGCATATGACGTGGACTGCCTACGTACGATGATGGTAGAATGACAGAGTTACCAATTTCGGCGGCGTCGGCGTTGTTGACAATAGCGTCTCGCAAGTGAATGTACTCTTCCACACGTAGCTTGAGTTGATTATATCGTAAGTATCGTAGTCGTTCGCCTTCTATCTTCGCGTACATGTCGACCATGAATTGTTGACAAAGCTCTCGAAATCGTAGAATGACGTTATCCAGCCCGCGTCTAATCATCAATCTATACGCATAATAATCCTTCGAGCTAACGTTCTTGTTTGTTTCGCCTCCTGTAATAATATATTCATAAATATTAATTTAAGTTAATTGCGTTTAATAATTTAATTGTTTTGTTAAAAGTGTAATAATCAAATTCATAATAAATGAAGTACCTGATACGGGATCTCGTTGTTTAATATTTATGCTACATCCATCTTGTCCCTTCCAGAAGATTAGCGGATATTGGAGAGCGTCGTATGAACGGTGTGTATCAGCAATGAACTGAAGATTATTATTTCTCCTACGAATCACAATTTCTTGTGCACCTGTACGATCGCCAACCATGATTCCAGCAACGTCGTCAGCAACAGGTGCATTAAATCTACGAATGTGTTCTCCAGCTGGTGTTTTATCAGGATTAATAACAATAGCGTGATTATCGCTTTCTAATTTGTGCATGTGGGATTTGAATATTTTCAACAATTCATTATGCTCATTCAATAGAGCATCCAGCTCGCTGACGATGCGTCTAGCAAAGAATGAATCAAGGTTATTGTAGCCACAACGTGTATCCACCCGATTGGCTAGTGCGCTTCCGGAGTCCTCGCCGCCCATAAAGTAGATTTGTAAAAATTTATGTGGTTCGTTTGGCATTGGCAGCAATGAGCCTATTTTATGATAAACTTGGCCTCTGATTTTAAATGTAGAATTGTATTGTTGACCATTTGCATTAGTATTTTGAACTATTTCTGTTGCTCCGAACGATGTCATTTGAAAGCATGAGTTGAATGTTCGAATGGACTTCAGGAACACGTTAGAATCTGGATCTGTGCCGATAAGCAAACCGTTCAATGGTTCCGGTGGTGTTTCAATTACAGGTAGTTGTACCTTCCCTGACGCGCAACACATCCCGGCTGGTTCATTTTTGAATTTCAAAGCATGACAATACGGGCATTCTTTGTCCATAGCACCAATTACTACTTTTGAATGAGCATAATATTCAATATCGGGCTCATACTGAAATGCTAGACGCAGAAATGATGTAGCTACAAATGCTCGATGTGCCTGTTGGCGTTGTTGGTCATTCGCTCTGCGTCTATTGACGGTAAAACGGTGTGATTGTCGTTGTTCTAATCTCATGACTACATTGCGTTCAGCTCGTGTATCGTCTGATTGTTCTTGACGCAATTGCGCCATTCTCACACGCGCTCCAGTATTTGCTTCCTGAACTTGTTCTTCGATTCTTTGGGCTCTTCTATTTCGAATGCTTCTAGATTTATTTGTATCATGGCTCAAATTGGCCCCTTTGCGTTTTGTTGGCATTGTTCACTGTACAATACAAAACACACATGCGTAGAACTGATTGAATTATTTAATTATTATATTTAATTATTATATTAATCATTTATTTCATCTTTGATTACATTAAATATACATGTAAAAATTAGATAGTTTCACGAAAGCGAAAAATTTTATGTTTCTTAATTATATCGAAAATACATATTGTTAGAAATAGTGAAAAAAAAAATTCTGTCGAAGTTAGAGCTCTTATAAGTAAACACAAAAAAAAATTTCCCAATTGTAATAAAAATTTAACTTTCACCGAATTCGTTTTTCACCATTCCCAACAATATTTTCGTTATAAATAAGAAAGAATAATTTTTGATTTTATAATAAACGTAAAAAATAATTTATACTTACAACTCAATAGCCTTTCTTTGCGGGAACTCGTGACACGTGTTGAGTATTTTAGAGGTTATGTAAGTCACTTAATTAACTGATCGTGCGATTTACACTCAAAATTAATAATTTTATTACTTATTTATAATTAATTATATTCAATAATATTAGTTATTAATAAATAAATAATAAAGTTACTCGAGAATATATTTGATATGAGAGTTACACTGAGATAGTAAAAATATTTAACTACTACGCTTGAAGCATAAACACTAATAATAGCCGAAAACTGTAGAGGTAACATCCCTACTCCGTGCTGTTTACAGGGTGACACCGGTAAACACATGGAGGGGATAACTTACCTAGTGATAATAATTGATGTTATCGAGCGGGATAGAAAATGATAAAATTATGAAAATGACTATTAAAAAGCAAGGGTTGGTGATAAAAAAGTGCAAATTTAGAGTTGTATGTATTTTTTGATGCCACATAATAAAAAAATAAAAAAAAAAAATTTTATCAAAAAAATAAAAAAAAATTTTTAGGGTGAACACCCCTTATCATTTAGAGGTTAGAAAAATAGATAGTAGCCGATTCTCAGGCTTACTGAATATGCATAAAAAATTTCATGAGAATCGGTCAAGCCGTTTCGGAGGAGTATGGGAACGAACATTGTGACACGAGAATTTTATATATTAGATATGTATAAATGAAAAATATATCAAAAATGCATGTGGGTACTCAAATGAAAGCTCTTGATGAGTGTAACATCAGAATGAGCTTATATCGTTAAAATCATCATTAGTTAACAAAATACATTATCATTCGTTAATTATTAACATTTTCATAAATATAAGTCCATTATGATTTTATACTCATCGAGACCTTTCATTTGAGTACCCACATGAATTTTTTCATATATCTTATGATATTTATAAAATATATGAAAAGTGCATGTGGGTAGTCAAGGTCAACAACAATTTATAAATAAAAAATTGATTAAATAAACATTTTCTCGTGGACTGAATTGTGAATCTAAACCATTCTGGAATCCACCGGAAGACACACAAAAAATTTCATTAAAATCGGTCCAGCCGTTTAGGAGTTCAGTGACAAACACACGTACAGAAGAAATATATATATAAAGATTAATTTTGAGATTTTTTTTGTAGAACGAAAATTCATCCTTATTTTATTTATTTTAAAAACTACGAACGCGGATGTTTTTCGGAGTGAAATTCGAAATCACTTCGAAATCACTCCGCAAATAAAAACTCCGGATTCACTCCCTACGCGGAGTGATTAATTACTTCACTCCGGAACTCCGAGTGATGGGAGTGAAATGGGAGTGAAATTCACTCCCGATTCACTCCGGATTTTGTACAGTGTAGCATCGTAAAATTTACAAATAAAAAACCTTGTCTTTAAATAAAATTTAATTCGATATTTTTTTTTGTAATTTTAATTTTAAATACATCAATATTTTCAATGCTGCCACCCACAGAATATAATTTAAGTTATAAAAAAGTATGATGATGCTTAGTAAATTTTATTCTCTTGAGAGCAACTGAATATACGATGTGCATGTAAACTTGTAAGACATGTCATACATTATCCTGATTCTAATGCAACTAAAATACTAGAAAAAACATTCGTTTTATGTTCATACATTTTTATTCAAAAAACGCTTGCTATAAAAAAATATCATTTTGAAAGCAAACATTAAAAAGCGAATGTGTTTTAATTGCATAGAAATAAATGTATCCAGTAGTATAAATAGTGATTTGCGAGTAGGTTAATGTGTGTTGAGTGTCGAGTGCGTGAATATAATAAACTAAAATGTATATAATTTGTTAAAATGTCATATATATGAAAATAAATTATGCTTTCATAAAGTGTGTGGAGTTGGATGGAATGTAATGTCTGTATGAAAATACTAGGGCGTCATCAGGTTATGCTCATACAGCCCGAGGTGTAATTAAAGGAAACTGCCATATGCGGAATTAATAATGAAAAACATAAGGTGGCTCGAAACAAAGTTGCAGCTTGCTGCAGAGAACTGGAAAATAGACGCAGATATTATATAACCTACATGTTAAGCGGAACAGCCAAAGGAGAGGAAGAAGTAGTGGAGGCAAAAGACGAATACAACTGAACCATGTCCTAATCAAGAAACTCCTGCACTATTATACGGTTGTGCATATAACTACCGACCATTTCTCCGTTAATTAGATTCACAAGAAAGCACTTGCATTCACTCTTGTCTCCATACCTTCTTGTATTTATATACACTGTGTGTATCTAAGTGTATACGTATGTGTAGCTGGAATCTATCCATACAAAATACACAGACGGTTGGATAATGACTCTGCAAACGTTGTAATTTTATCATCAAATCAATCGATTACGGGCGCTGATCATTAAATTCAACTCAATTGATTAATCAAACAATTATCTCTAAATATACATATCATTAGGGCGTTAATTCAATTATCATCTTCCAATTCAGAATATTCTGCTTTGACGAAACAATTTATATTTATAGTTTTTACAGCATGTAAATTTTCATGAAAAAAATTATTTGATATAGTCATGTAAGACTATATACGAGGATAAAAAAAACAGTTTATTATCATTTTCAAATTTTTTTCAAAAATACGTTTATTAATTAACAATTCTCATTAAACAAAAATTGGTTTAGCAGTTGATTAAACTAACAATCAATTTCAGATAGTTACCTTAGGAGAGAGAAAAAATGGATTTTTATTTTAGAACTAAACTAAACTCTCTTAGAAGGAGACGATTGAGCGATCTTACGCACTCCGTTGGAGATTTTCAACACTACTTTTGGTCGAAATATTATATATAAAAATATCTGAGCATATATGACCCGACATAGGCATATATGTACATACCGAAAATAATATCATGACACATATGGACATAGTATGCCATGTCAGGTCAAATCGGAAAATTTTGTCATGGAAATTTCTAAAAAAATTATTTTTAAAACTAAATGATATAAAAAAAAGTTTGGTTTATCTAAACACATATATTTTAAGCACTTGTTTTATAAGGAGACGAGATTTACCAAGCTTTTTTACTATGTTGAATTCATACATTGTAAAAAATTTGCGGAGTGAACGCGGAGTGAATGAAGAGTGAATGATTTTCAATGGATTCACTCCCAGCGGGAGTGATATTTACTCCGAGGAGTTAATTTTTATTAATAATAAAATTCACTCCGCATTCACTCCCAAAATAAATGAATTTAAAAATAAATAAATTTTTGTAGAGAAAATATTTTTATAAACCCTTTTTATATTTAATTATTAAAAATTTAATTTATTATTTTTAATAATATTTCATTTTAATTATTATTATAATGTTTTTATTTATTTCTTTTTATAAATTAATTATAATTAAAAATTGTCAAAAAAAATATGTAGATATATATATATATACTAGCGGACCCGACAGACGTTATCATGTACACACGTCTTAAATTTAGAAATTTTAAGAATGAGCTTGTATAGTTAAAAACATCATTAGTTAACAATATGCAATGGGCATTCTTCAATAATTAACATTTTCGTAAATATAAGCCCATTCTGATTTTATACTCATCAAGAGCTTTCATTTGAGTACCCACATGCATTTTTGATATATTTTATATATTTATATATTTCACAAATAACATATATATAAAATATATAAAAAATGTTATGTGGGTACTCAAATTAAAGAACTCGATGAGTGTAACATCGGGGTGAGCTTATATCTTTCAAAACTTCAATAATTAAGAAATGACATTGTATCTTGTCAACTAATGATATTTTTAAAGATATAAGCTCATCCTGATGTTGCACTCATCAAGACCTTTCATTTGAGTACCCACATCAATTTTTCATATATTTTATATATTTATATATGAAAAATATATCAAAAATGCATGTGGGTACTCAAATGAAAGCTCTTGATGAGTGTAACATCAGAATGAGCTTATATCGTTAAAAACATCATTAGTTAACAAAATACATTATTATTCGTTAATTATTAACATTTTCATAAATATAAGTCCATTATGATTTTATACTCATCGAGACCTTTCATTTGAGTACCCACATGAATTTTTTCATATATCTTATAATATTTATAAAATATATGAAAAGTGCATGTGGGTAGTCAAGATCAACAACAATTTATAAATAAAAAATCTATTAAATAAACATTTTCTCGTGGACTGAATTGTGAATCTAAACCATTTTGGAATCCACCGGAAGACACACAAAAAATTTCATTAAAATCGGTCCTGCCGTTTAGGAGGAGTTCAGTGACAAACACACGCACAGAAGAAATATATATATATATAAAGATTAATTTTGAGATTTTTTTGTAGAACAAAAATTCATCCTTATATTGTTTATTTTAAAAACTCCTAACGCGGATGTTTTTCGGAGTGAAATTCGAAATCACTCCGAAATCACTCGGCAAATAAAAACTCCGGATTCACTCCCTACGCGGAGTGATTAATTACTTCACTCCGGAACTCCGAGTGATAGGAGTGAAATGGGAGTGAATTTCACTCCCGATTCACTCCGGATTTTTTACAGTGTATATCCGCGGACAAAATAAAACAAAAACCTAAATAAAATTGGCATAGTTTTTTTTTCTTAATTTTTTAGATATCTCATTTAGAGTCTTCGTTAATTGAAAGAAAAAAAAAAAAGAGAAAATGAAAAAGAAGCCTCCAGGACGAGTAGAAAAAGCCTTGGTCTCATAACTCTGATGGGAAGTACGGAGTAGCAGTAAAAGGTAAAACTCATTAAGTGTGAGCAAACCCAAGTCACTGATGAGACGCACACTGAACGTACGAATAGCTAGATATAAGGGTAGTACGTGTAAAAACGGTATCTATTTATGTCTTTCCCCATATCTTTACCCTCAATATCCTTATCCTTAACATTTTTTCATCACTATTATAAACGAAATGAATTTTTGTATAGTCAGAATTTTAATTTGAATTGAATTAAATTTGAAAAATTTGATGATTTATGAAAAAATTTCCATCTGTTTGACATTATTGAACGTTTTTGAATTACAGTAAGTAGAGAGCGCACTTCAAAGTATAGCAACAAAATAATTGTAACATTCGCAATTAAAATAATACAGCGTTACAAAATGAATTTCTTTTTTTTACTGTACGTCATAATTAAATGTCGTTTTGCATCAAATGAATAAAAATATTAAAAGTAAAATGTTTGCAATTAAATTCTTTATCAAATTGTTTCTTATTTTATATTTTGTTACTTTATTGTCATTTTTTTGTTACCACTCAAGCGTAAAAATTTTATGAAGTTTACGTTTTCTTCCATTCGACATTGTTACGACTTAATATTTCTGCAAAAATAAATACCACAGTTTTGTCTTTTTAACATGGAACGGAAGAACGATATTTTTTTTTCTTTGAGTTTGAATTATCTGAAATCTGCGGAACCGATAGTTTTTAATAAAACCCGAAAAACCAGCGGTTATTTACATATTTGTGGCAGTAATCATTTAGTTTTCATTTATTAGGTTTTATATTTTTCGACAATACCCAGGGATTTTCAATTTACGTTTTTTGACTTTGCCGTGTCTTTTGTGAAATAACCGCGAGTCCGGAGGTCGCAACAAAAGAAACGAACGACTTGAAGGGAGACAACTATAGCTGAGAGTTTGAACGGAAATAAAAAGCTAAAAAAGAAAGAAACGAAAAGCAAAAAAATAAATAAAAACAAATGTAGAAAGAGAAAAATAAAAATAAAAATAGAGAAAAGAAAGAAAAATAAATGAGGAAAAAAACATCCACACAAGCACGCGTGGCTCTGTTTTGGATCAAAGCCAGTCCTTGTGTTTTAAGATATTGCTTTTTGGCGAACACGAATAGACGTCGCCAGGACATTCCTTTCGGCCTAAAAGACCTACCTATATATAAATATATATACATATACATAAATATAAATAATTTCATATCTGCTTCGGGCTGTTCTCTTCACTTGACTGAGTTTAAAATGCCATTTTCAATAGCAATTACTTTGCATAAAAAATATTCAACAAAATTGCATTTTCAGACATTTATAGATATTATAGATTTTACCTATGGTCTATGTTTAGTTTTTATACATGAATTCAATTCAATAGAACAAAAAATGAAAGCAAGCTATTTGAGAAATTTTTTTATCAGCTGGTTCTAAATGTCTAACAAAGATAATTATTAGAAAATGTTTGTAGTGAATGAATAATTTTTGATGAAACATCATGTTTTTTTTTTCGTTCTGACAAAGGTAATGAAATAAGAAAAAAAAAGATTCAAAAATTTTAAACCAATCGATATTATTTTTAGTTTTCAAAAAATAGAATTAACAGTAAAAAATTCTTTAAAAACGCACTGATAAAATTCTATTTGATTATAGAGAAATATTCATGATCGACAAATAGTATATTACACACCTAGGGAAGTAAAGTAAGAAATGTCTCAGATCACATGTAATTGTCGGCCGAGGCGAAGCCGAGGTTGACAAACATGTGATCTGAGGCTTTCTTATTTACTTCCCGTGGAGTGTATACTATTTTTTTGCTCGACGAAGGCAGAAAGCGGCACTTTCGTTCAGCGCAGCGGGCCGAAAGTTGACGCTTTCTGTCCGTCGAGCAAAAAAATGATTTTAAAGAAAACTTGATTCAGTTCAACGACATCGTCTTGATTCGAAAATTTTCAGTCTCGAAACTCTTATTCTCAAACACAATTCTTGAATGCTAAGAATAATTTCATTTACCTTTAAACCGGTTAGCACTTCCTTTAACTTTTTGGTAATCTTTACTCCCATGATGAGCTATTTGCTCATGCTCTGTGCTGATACTTTACAAGCTGCCGTAAATTGCCAAAAAAATCTGAGTGAAATTGACAAAGACCGAACATGCGATTTTTGAACTGATGCTTTAGTTCAGTAATGAGCAAAAAGCTCACACTTCTCTAAAGGAGCGCAAAAAAATATTTTTTTTTCAGACTCTATTTAGAATGAAACTGTCAAATATTTTTATAATTTGAAACATAGATAAAATTATTTGAAGATAGCAAAATTTTTATTCAATGTTTCCATTTAAAAAAAAATAACATCATTCTAAAGTGAGAGTGAGCAAGATGTTTATAATCGAAGTGCTGACGGAATAAGAATTTTATATTCTTGGTTTAGGAAAAAGTTTTTTCATTTGAAATATCAAAAAAAAAAAACTTGAAAAAAAACATTAATTCCATTCTAAAACGTATTTCAGGTTGATTTTCTCTGATACAGAAAATATAAAAAATCCAAGAATTTTTGGTATTTTTGAAAAAAGTCGGTAATATCTTGAATCAATGTTTCCAATTCCCTTAATCCCAGAGAAAAAAAATTCCTGGATGGACGGAAAGAACAAGATTACACTGGATATCATTCCAGATTATACTCAGCGACATCTGTAGTGAAAAAAAATTTCAGATAGTAGCTAGTATAATCGAGATCATACTGAGTGATAACTGGATTATACTCACTGTAACTTCTCATTTCCCCCAGTAAAATCTCAAATTATGCCGCGTTATTTTCCACTGGATATAATCTCGGATTTTGTAGAATTTGGATTATACTCAGTAGAATCTTAGATTATACCCAGTGATATCTCCGTGATTTTTTTCTAGCGCCTGTGCACTTAGAATTACCATATGACGATGAACAGGTTAGATCTTATTGTTACAAGTCTAAACGTAAAAACATACGTCTTGTACACGATTTTTACATACCTTGTAATTTTAATAACTATAACGGTTATAAAACATATTATTACATAGCACAAAATATAGATGTTCACACACTAATTAATGCACCGATTATATTTTTCTAATGTTCAATATAGGGATGACTGACTATAATTCACAAATTGTAAACAGCACTTCACGTGCAGGCGCTAGAAGGAAAATGGTGCAGATATCATTGGGTATCATCCAAGATTCTACTGAGTATAATCCAAATTCTACAATATTGAATTATATCCAATGGAATCTTACGCGGCATAATCTGAAATTTTACTGGGGGAAATCAACAGACTCGATAGAGTCTGGCGCCAAGTTCCGTTCTCAAGCCAGACTACCGAGTGTGTATATACAGTAAGCAGAACAGTTTTTTGAGGTTACAAATTTTTTTTCAAATTTATTTTGATTTTTTTTTTATATGATATTTTATAATAGTAGTTCATGCTTTTTATTTATTACTTGATTATTATCAATTATCTTTATAATTTCTATTTAAAATTATTAAAAATAATCAGCACAAACTATAGCGACCCAGATTTTTAGATTTTAACTTTTTTCTTATGTAAAAATCGGACGGCCAGAGCTAAATAATATAAGGATGCATGCTAATCTTATAATAGATAGGAAACTACAGTGAAAAAAAGATATTTGACAGCTTGCAATTACACACGCCAGGCGGCGCAAGAATAACTTTTACATGAACTATAGCTTAAGAAGGGTTTACATTTTTTCTCTCTCTCGCCCTCTATTGGACAAACGAAAGTATCTCTGTCATACATGTACAACAAATGGAATCTTAAAACGCATTTTATGCATAAATAAACGAAAATTTTCCAAAAAAGCACTTCGCTCTTCGATAGATAATTTAATTATCTATCGAAGAGCGAAGCGTTTTTTTTTTTCGAAATTTTATCACATACATGAGAAAAACACGTTTGAAAATCAACTATAAACCTCTCTTAAAGGGGATAGTTTGCCACCGGAAATGTATTAAATTAAAATTGTCAATTTTTATTATAATTACAAAAAATACTGAAATCCGAACAAAAACAGTTTCACTGTAAAAAAAATCACGCCAAGTCCACGTTCATAAGACTATTAAGAAAAAAAAATTTTATTTCTTTACAAAAAGATATAAAATAAAAATTTAAAAAATCCAAGTAACCGATATGGTTGTATGTGATTTTCGGAAATTAAAAAAAATTTTGTTGTAAATTTAAAAATTAAAAGAAACAATTTTTATTTTATATCTTTTTGTAAAGAAAAAAAATTTTTTTCTCTTAATAGTCTTATGAACGTGGACTTGACGTGATTTTTTTACAGTGAAACTGTTTTTGTTCGGATAGGAGATTACAATGAGTATGATCCAGATATCACTCAGTATAATCTGAATTATACTAGCTACTATCTGAAATTTTTTTTCACTACAGATGTTGCTGAGTATAATCTGGATTATACTAGCTACTATCTGAAATTTCTTTTCGCTACAGATGTCACTGAGTATAATCTGGAAGTTATCCAGTGTAATCTTGTGCTTTCCGTGTACAGTATAGGTTATCTTATTTGAAAATAGCAAAGCGTTCCGTTGAATTCATAAAATTCTTGGGTAAAGAACTTATCTTTCTTTATCATCGAGTTTTGTTTTTTCAAAAGTAGATTTCTTGAATTAAGATAACTTAATATCTTGAAATAAGAGTGGAATTTTGAAAAGAAAATTTGTCTTGAATCAATTATTTTTTTTTTTTCAATGTATATGAGCCGTGAAGAAATTTTCTGTTATAGCTTGATATGCCCTTACATAATTTTTTGATCAAAGCTAGTGTTTAAGATCTCCAATGGAGGGCGTATGATCGCTAAATCCTTTCCTTTCAAGGCAAATATTTTTCTAATAATTCAAACAATTTAAATATAATTTTCATCTCTTATAAATAATCTGACGTTTCATCTTATAAAGAGAGTCACTACGACACAACTGTGCTCTCGATACGGAATAACATCTATGTAAACATAATAATAATTAGATTGAAATGTTAAAGTTCAAGAGTGGAATTTCATAATCTGGATAGTGATTGTCAGTTTCTTATCCAACGAATTCCTCAACGCTTTATAGCATTTCAAGTTGGTAATGAGATCCCGAGTTACTTGTTATATAGTGAACGAAGGCTTTGAGATAAAATGACATAATATTGTGTAATAAAGTACACTAACTCGTGGATTAAAAGTTATATAAAAATGAAGATGCCTGATACTCTTTGAAGTTGAGTAAAAAATTCTTACCAACTTAATAAATACTTAATAATACTCTATCCATTTTATATATTTCATAACTTCTAACTTTTATTTATTGTTGTTGTTTTTTAAAAAAAGTGACAAACTTATTTATCATTTAAAAGCTTGAAAAAAATATTTTAGATTATTAATTTAAATTTCGAGCTTTATCAAAGCTGTGAAAATTTTTTTTATTAAAATCAAATTTACTTTTTCTTATTTTTGACTTTATTAATTCTGCAAAACTAAAATACAGCTCGAATTTAGTAGGAATATTAGTCTACATTTTTCATAACAGGTTCAGTATTATCGCAAAAAAAATAGAGAATAATACTAATAAATGTAAGAAGTATTTCTTAAAATGATTATCACAATGATCCTTGACCAATTAGCAAAAGAGAAAATGTAAATGAAAGCATGACGTATAATTACGTGTATAATGTCAGTTAATGAGATCTCACAAAGCTTGAAAGGAAAATGGTTGACGATGGATGGGAAAGAAAGCACCAGTAGCAGCAACTCTCATCGCTGAGAGTTAAGATCAAGGCTCTAAGTTGTAGTAGTATAAGTATAAGTATAAACTCGTTGAAAATTCGTTTTTATCCCGAAAGGTCTCAATCTCAGAGAGTAAGAGAGGATCACCAGGAGGGAAGGAAAACGAGTTGAGGTGAAAAAGAAAGAACGGAGAATGTAGTTGCACGATAGTGAGCACAGGCTAAGTAAATGCGAGTAAAAGATGAAGATACGAATGAGGATGAGGATAAATATAAAGGTGAAAGTATATAATATATAGCATGTAGAGTAGATTGAGAAGTTGAGAAGGAAAAGAAAAAGAGAGGAATATAAGAAAAGTCAGAAGAGGTAAAGGTGGTGACAGTAGAGATAGAGGAGAAAGAGCAGATTACATGCTAATGTTCCAAGTCTCAACTGTCTCAAGAAGCTGGCTTCGATTTATATAGCCAACGGAGACCTTAGTTTCTTGATATATAGTTATATCTTGGTCTAGTTCGCAGCTACCGTCCTCACTCCTGCGTTTTAATACCATTACCTAATGGATTTATTTCCAATATCAGGCTCTTGATAAAATTGAAAAATAAAATGAAAAGAAGAAAAAAAAAGAATTTTTTGCATGTATATAAAAGATCAAACCCGTAGAATATTTTAAAAGCATTCCGTACCGGATTTTTGATTATTGATAAACGAAAGAGCTATCATACTCTGATACGACGAAATTTAAAAAAATTTGTGTAATTTTTAATTACAAGTTGGCCTATGCAAATGTTTTGCCCAATATCGTAATCAACCAGCTATATTATAATGTGAAAGTAAAATGGATATTCATTTCTACTATTGAAAAAAAAAATGTATTTTTCATATAACCTGCATTGAAAATGTGAGTTTCAATGCCTGTTGAGCCAACCGAAACTAGACAATTTCAGACGAATGCGACTGTGCCGGGCAGGAATCAATTATTTCTTCCCGGCGGACAGAAAATGACGATTTTCTGCCCGCGAGATGAAGTTGCAGCTTTATTTTCAATCCTATCAATTGTTTGTTTATTTTATACCTTTATAATTGTCATTCTAACCGTTAACTGTATTGACATATCATAATTCTGTTACTAAGCATAAATAAGAATGACAAAAGAAAACTATTCAATTTACGAATAATGTTTGATAAAAAATAAACCATTACTTTCTATTTTATTATAAGTTTTATAATAAAATGGTATTTTCGATATTCGTCTAAAACTATCTAGTTCTGGTTGGCTCCAGACATTGAAACTAGCATTTTTAATGCAACTTATATGAAAAATATAATGTATGACGCGGGATGAAACACGATTTCAGACCGAGTGATGCCAGCCCTCGCTTCGCTCGGGCAGGCAACTTCACTCTGGTCTGAAATCGTTTTGTTTCATCCCTAGTCACACAATATACTATTTTATTAATAGATATTTTCATTTATTCATTTTCGCATGCTATAACATGACTATTTTTTTAACTTCCCTCTAAGAAAATCAATGATTTTGAAAAAATCGGGAAGTGATTTTTTTTACCTCGATTTTCGAAAATCTAGTTTTCATCAGATCTTGACTTTTCAACCTTGTATGGACGATCTTTCGCCACTTTTGTATGGACGCACAAGCTTCGTTTGTTGCGCCAATTACATAATATACTATTATGTCGGATTTTAGATAAGAACTTATATCATATTTATAAAAAATGTGTCGATTTCATTTGGCTAGAAATAATGAGCACGTGCAAACCCGCACCTAAATGTAGAATTACACATATTTTCATGCTTATGATATATAATCGACCAATCACATGACGGATAACTAGCCCCCACATGAATTTTATCTCAATTTTATTATGTTGATTGATTTGCATGATTGATTAGACTTAAAATGTAAACAATCTAAAGGTTTCATGTTAGTTAAACAGACAGTTAATAATGTTTTGCATATTTTTCGTAATTAATGATAGATATAAACCTTAATGATAATTTAATTTTTTTTCTTGGATCTAGAATAAAATTTTTTGACTCAAGAAAATATAAAAAAAGAACTTCATTTTGGCAGAAGTGAAGATTTTTCAAGCCATGAAAATTTTATTGTCTCTATAAAATTTTTTTTGTTTAAAAAAAATTTTTACAATTTTCTTGGATCAAGTAAACTTTATTTTGCGTAACACAAAGAAATACCATTGAAGGATAAGATACATGATGATGAAATGATTATAAAAATTACAAGATAAATTTTTTACAATTACGCTCTTACACTGTTGTTTACTTAACGCTAAACATACTAATGTACGTGGAGAGAATTTCGTGCGATAAGTTCAGTTTTACTCGAGGTGAATGCAAAACACGATTACTCAGAGAAATTTTATGCGAAACAGTTTTAAGGTTAAATTTAAATTATTTTTATGAATTTCTCCTTAGGACACAGTGTAAAATATGCAAATTCGGTTGAATATATTGAGTAATAAAATAATTTATCTTGCGAACAATCGGGAAAGTCATCAGGAGACACTCTCAGAGATTTAATGCTGCAATTATCACAAATTAGAGGCAATTTGTTCGAAGAGGAGTTTTGAATATTGGGCGTATAATTTGTTGGGGCAAATTAGGTTTATGGTTGATGTGCTATTGATATTCTATTTTTAATAAACTTGTTGAATAAGGTGGATTTGTTTGATGATGAGTCGGGTGATCATTATTCAAACTATCGTAATGGTACACTGATAAAAAATTTAACTTGACTCAAGAGCCAAAATCTTGAACCAAGAATACCATTTTGAAAAAAATGATTTTCTTGAGTCAAGAGAATAAATTCTTGAGTCAAGAAATTATTCTTGATTTAAGTAAATTTTTTTTTGTCTCAAGAATTTATTCTCTTGACTCAAGAAACTCATTTTCTTTAAAATGGTATTCATGGTTCAAGATTTTGGCTCTTGAGTCAAGTTAACTTTTTTATCAGTGTGAGTATTATCTCTTACAAATATCTGGTATTATTAAGTACTAATTATTATTATGTTGTAGTTATTGTTATTAATTACTAATTATTATTATTGTTATAATTATTTTTTCTAAGCATTATTAAGTCATAAATTAATGGTAACGTTGATGAGAAATAAGTTGATTAAACATATGAGTTTTACAAAATAAAATTAAATAATGGTTTATAAATCGATAAAACAAAACTAACCAGGCTTGAACTAATTAACTAATTAAATTATTATGTTAGCTTTTTATGTATTTTCGGTCTGTCGAGTCGTATGTCATTCAAGTAAATATGAATGAAAATTTCAGATGAGTCATCTTTAGATGAGTCCAGATGAGTCCGATTTGAGATGAGTCATCTTTAGATGAGTCCATGCCATTTATTCATACTTGAATACAACTGAGCTAAAAGAATTGTAAGTATCCGTTCGAGTATTAAATTAATAATAATTAAATGAAAAATTTGTTGAAAGCGAACAATAACTTAGAGAAAATTAAGGGATTGAAACCAAGCCAGGAATCGAATCCGGACGACCTTGAATACATGCCAGGAGCTCTATCACTTAAGTTATCGGATGCCTGCGTACATGCATTTAAATAACACGTAGAATTTTTTTTTTTACGTTTTCATCCGGTAAAACTACGAAAAAATTTTTTTCTGTATTTTTCATTGATTATTGTTGTAGGAAATTCAATTCTTTACAAAAAAGTACTGAGGTAGTTTTTCGTAATCCTAACAAGTAAAAAGTTATTGAGCATTAAATACTCGCAATAAAAGAAAATTTAGTCAGATATAGTTCGATCAATATAGTTACGGGACATGAAAAAATTTGTGTTACTCATTGACGCGCACCAAGTACGTCCAAAAACTTTTTTTTTTATTTCTTGAATTTGCAACAAAATTTTTTTCAACTTAAGAGTTATAACCGTTACTTGGTTTTATTTTTATTCCACAACTTTTTGTATAATAACATTTTTATTTCATATATCTTTCTGTAAAGAATTAATTTGTTTTCGAAATAAATGTAAGTTTAATGAACGTGGACTTGGCGCGATTTTTACAGTGAAACTGTTTTTGTTCGGATATTCTTTAATTGTTAATGTTAACAGGACATCTGATGGTTAATAACTATAATATATTTGAAAGAGTTATTAACATACTGGTCGTGATGTTCATTAAAAGTCTAATAAACTATATGAAGAACAGTCATATTAAATAATAACACAAAACACGGAAAGAGATTAACTTTTCAAAGCTTCTGAACATTTAAAAGTTACAAGAATATTTCAAAAGTTGATAGCTGTATTTTTTAATGTTTACTGAGTACTGGTATTTTCTTAAGTAGAAGACAGAAACAAGAAACTTTAAGATTTAGAGTCTCATTCATTACGTTGTCTTTTCTTCATTACTTAAATATTTTTGTAATAACTGTAAAATATAAGTGATTTATTTTATAGGGATTAAAAAAAAACACAGAGCAGAACACGGTAATTTGAATGAAAATTTGTTCACTGTGCAGGAAATTGCACGACAAATTCGAAAACTGTAATTAATTTCCTTGAAAAATTTGTCAACACATTTAAAAAAAATTAGAAAAACGGTTCACCCTAAAGGCCATCCCTGCAACTTCTCGCTAATTCCATTCCTGGACGCTTAAAATTGTACTCATGACATTTTTGAGATTTTGAGCTCAAAATATAATTTATGTGATATCTTGAGCTCGCTGAGTTCAAAGAAATAATACTTCTATGCATTTTAGCTCTCCCAGCTCAAAAGTCTGATAGAAGTTTCAGAGAACACTATTATTGGAATTTTCAAACCGCAATAACTTTTGAATGGATCAACCAATTTTCACGCGGTTGGCGGCATTCGACGCAGTTTTATCATCCTCATAAGTTATTTTTAGGTTTTGATTGATCAAACCAAAAATTTCGGAGTAATCCCGAAAAAACACTTTTTTCGGTTTTCTTTCGTTCACGATATCTCTCGAACGAATCAACCGATTTTGACCCGCTTGGTGGCGATCGACGTGGTTTTTCAAGCTTAAGGGCGGATTAATTTTTTGAGTTGATCGATAAAGCCGTTTAAAAGTGATTCCAAAAAACCACTTTCAAAAAAAATTTTTTTCTTTTTTTTTTTTCGAGATTTTTCAAAATTGCTCAAAATCTATCAGTCCGAATCGGTTCAAATTCACAGGAAATCCAAGTTTGAGGGAACTCTTTAGAACGCCGTTTAGTAAATTCCGATCGGTTTAGTCGTTCAAAAGTTATAAGAGAGTCACATAGTCACACACACACACACACACACACACACACACACACACACACACACACACACACACACACACACACACACACACACACACACACACACACACACACACACACACACACACACACACACACACACACACACACACACACACACACACACACACACACACACCTGTGGCAGAGGAGAAACTGCTACCAGGCGCGTCTCCCCGTAGCGGATGGGAGAACGCTTGCTGTCCTTGGATGACACTAGGTCTCTTAGTTGATGAGTTACAGAGGGTAGGAGCCAAATAAAATACGCTCCCGTGGACAAAACTCCCCCTTTAATGGGTTGGTCACACTAACTGCCCTAGCAAGATGATCGTTCCCTGCTGTAACTCACTGGGAGTGTCCGGAACCCGTGTCGATTATTTCCGAGGATGCGGGCTACGGCTGATGTGAACTTGCTCTGCCGAGGTGTAAGTTGCAGTAGCGGATCAAGAGCCAGTCACTTCGGGCCTTGATCAGGAAGTACGCAGTGAGTGTTAGAGATCGAAATCTTCACCGCCCCGAGCGAATCTAGTCCGTCCGTGTATTCCGGGACTGGCTAAGTGTCGGCTAGGCCTCAGGGAACTGGGGTAGGAGTACTATCTCCGATGGTACACCCGTTCCTAGTTATGACAACCCGCTCCACTCCGTACGATGCGCTGGTAAATCAAAAAAGTATGAGTAATTTACAGAAAACAAACAAGAGTGGAAACGGGCTTCATGCCCAACAAGCAGCGATTGAAGCAAGCGCTGAAATGAAGAGAACGCAAGCGCTGGAGCGCCTTGAAAAGCTGACTATTGAGCTGCAAGAGTTTGTCCAAACAAAGGTCAATATCCACAAGGAGATAAAGACCAAGACAACCGGTGTAGTCAATGCTCTTGGAAGATTCAAGAAACTGGACGAGGAATGGCAGTCATCACGACGACGTAATCAAACTGAAATTGAGAATGAAGAAGCAATGGACACTGGAGCCGACGGTGACGGCGAATCTGCTGCTGAGGACAAGGGTGAAACTAACACAAGACCTGGACAGAGAAAGGACCGAAATTTGCCAGAGCCAACCGACAAAGTCACAAAGAAGAAGGACCTGAAAAAAAGCCCTCCCCAACGAGTGGCAGGGCAGGGCGACGAACCTAAGAAGGCGACTGATAGGGAAAAAGTACAGTCTAAGAAGGAGAAGAGGAAGCTAGCTAGAGAGCAAGTCTCAAAGCAGCTGCCGAAGGAGCCCAGGCCAGAGCCTAAGCGAAAAAAACCACGTAAATGGATCAGACCCGACGCACTTATCATCCGCCCGGCCGAGAAAACAAAGTATGCCGAGATTCTGCGTCGCATAAAGCAGGACGTCCCAGATGAGCAGGTTCGTTCAACTGTGGATAAGATCAACCAGACCAGAAGTGGCGACTTGTTGATTACGATTTCGAGGAAGAGCAATGACAAAGGCCAAGCCCTGCAAAAGACGATCGCAGACATCCTTAAGGAGGAGGCCAAATTGATCTGCAAAGGGCCACAGGAGACCATCGAGATCCGAGATGTCGATGACGACACGACGAAAGAGCATATTCAGACCGTTCTAAAAAGGGAAGCTGGAGAAAGTTGTGAAATCCCACTAGAGGCAATCAAGATCCGTAAAGCCTTTAGGGGTACGCAGACAGCCACAGTATCACTACCAGCAGCTGCAGCACAAAAGTTACTGGAAGGAAACTGCAAAATAAGGATCGGCTGGGTCAATTGCCGAATGAGAGCAACGAAGAGACCCATACAATGATTCAAATGCTGGCACTTTGGGCACTTCGGATCTCAGTGCAAAAACGAAGTCGACCGGTCTAAGCACTGCATAAGGTGCGGAAAAGAAGGACACAAAATTGCTGATTGTAAAAATCCAGCTAAATGTGCACTGTGCGTTGAACGGCACGGCGTAGAAAAGGCGGCTCACCATGCAGGCACAAACAGATGCCCCGTCTTCCAAGAAGCGCTCCAGAAGATAACGAAGCCAAGAACATGAAGATAGTGCAGCTCAACCTCAATCATTGTGAGGCTGCGCATGACCTGCTCATGCAAACTGTGCGCGAATTAGAGGCAGACGTAGCACTTATAAGTGAGCCTTATAGATACCTGAGTAACCAACCCTGGGATCCGACAGCACTAACAAAGCCGTCATCTGGTCCTGCGGTAAATGTCCTTTTCAGAGAACAGTAAACAATAAAGAAGCCAGCTTCGTAGCAGCATAGGTAGATGGCCTCTGCTTCTACAGTTGCTATGCACCACCTAGTCTCTCTAATAAACAGTTTGAAGACTTCCTTGATCGGCTAACTGAAGACGCGAGAAAACACTTTCCCGTGGCAATAGCTGGTGACTTCAATTCCTGGGCAGTAGACTGGGACAGCAAGTTCACTAATACACGTGGAAAAACACTTCTAGAAGCAATGGCCACAGTGGACGTGATCCTTCTTAACACCGGTGACACGCCAACGTATACTAAGGGAGAGGCAAACTCAATTGTCGACCTTACATTTGTCAGCAGTTGCATAGCTCCAAGAGGTTTTTCTTGGAAAGTATTGAACATCTACACAACCAGCGACCATATTGCGATACTATGGGAAGTATCAACTGGCCAGAATCTAACAAGAGACAACAGGAACGCTAGCGCGGTTGGGTGGAAAGTTAAATCTCTCGACCTCACTGCTTTAGTAGTAGCCCTAGAGTGCGATCCGATCATCGTAGAAACTGCTGAAGAGAAGACCAAAGACCTAATGAGAAGAGTCACTCAGGCTTGCGACGCCAGTATGTCGAAACAGTATGAAGAAAGTTTCAGCGTGGCTACAGATGACCTAACTCCGCAGAGCTGTTAGTAGAGTATAAAAAGGCCCGTCGAGAATTGAACAGAGCCATCAAAGAAAGCTAAAGATGCTGCTGGAAGGAACTGATCGCAGAAGTAGAGAAAGATCCATGGGGCAGACCGTATAAAGTGGTTATGACCCACCTGAAATGCCAGCCAGTGCCATCACCTACGTGTCCAGAGCTCTTAGAGAAGATTGTTACTGCGCTGTTTCCCCAACAATCGGTATTCACCTATAAGTTGGAGCAGCTCAACCCTGAAGACATCCCAACTATCACGTTGGATGAGTTGATAGAGGTAGGCAAACGAGTAGGGAATAATAAGGCGCCGGGATTGGACGGAATCCCTAATATTGCCCTGAAATCAATCCTTAGGGCAGCACCGAAATTATTCCTGGACGTTTACGACACATGCCTGAAGGAAGGGACTTTTCCCCAGAAGTGGAAACAGCAACGGCTAGTCCTACTTCCGAAAGGGAAAAAGCCGCCGGAAGAACCGTCATCCTACCGACCACTCTGCATGTTAGACACGGCCGGCAAGATATTCGAGCGCATAATTCATCAGAGAATAAAGGACGGTTAACTCTAGATGCGATCAAATTGGTTGTTGATATAGCTCAGGATGAAATTGCTGGAACGAGATGGAAGGGTGGAAAGAAGAAATACTGCTTGGTGGCTGATTTGGACATCAAGAATGCCTTCAACTTCGCTAACTGGGACTGCGTTATGCGGGCTCTAGAAGAAAAAAACGTACCAGGATACCTTTGCAGAATGGTAGTGAGCTACTTCATGGGTTCTGAAATATGACACGAAGAACGGTACGGAAGTATACGAAATCACCGGAGGAGTGCCACAGGGATCAGTCTTAGGTCCTCTTCTATGGAACATCATGTATGATGGCCTCCTGAGAATAGCATTGCCTACGGGAGTCAAACTTGTAGCATATGCGGATGACGCAGCTGTCGTGATCGTCGCAAAGCACCTCGAAGAGATAGAAATGGCATTTGATGTTACATTCAGACGAGTCAATTCGTAGATGGACACGGTGAACTTGCAACTAGCCAAGCATAAAACCGAGGCAGTGCTCATCACCGGTAGAAAAACGGTAGAAACCATCAAGTTGAGAGTCGGAGAACAAGAAATCACATCACAACCATTCATCCGTTATCTGGGAGTGATGCTGGATGCCCGAATCGACTCCAAACAGCAGGTGGAACACGTCAGTGCCAAAACGTTAGTAGTGAGGGCTATTCTCGCACGGCTGATGCCTAACATCGGTGGCCCAATGCAGAGCAGGAGGCTACTATTGTCATCAGGAGTCACATCAGTGCTCACTTACGGAATATCCATTTGGGCTGATGCACTGGAAACTCAAGAATCATGGAGAAAAGCTGGACCAGTATATCGACTGAGTGACCTACGAATAGCTAGTGCCTTCCGCACAATATCAGAAGAAGCAGTGTGCGTCATTGCCGGAACACTACCTCTTAGAGTTCTAGCAGAGGAAAGACGGGCCCTTTACCAACGAAAAAGGTCAACTGCACTGAGCCCTGAAGAACTTAGAATTGAAGAACGGCAGAAGAGCATAGGCCGATGGCAACTACAATGGGATGCTGCAGAGAAGGGTAGGTGGACGCACCGCCTCATATCTCGGATCGACATTTGGCTTAACCGGAATCACAGCGAGGTCAATTACTATCTCACACAGATGTTGCCGGGACACGGGTGTTTCCGAGAGTATCTACACCGCTTTAAGCACGATGATTCTTCGGAGTGCCCGTCCTGCCCAGAAGTTGATGAAGATGCGGAACACGTTTTCTTTGTATGTCCTCGTTTCGATCCATAGCGTGAAGAGTTGGAGAGGATCCTGAACCAGAGAATGCAACCAGATTCACTAGTGGAAGCAATGTTGTCGTCAGAAGCTGCCTCGAACGCTACCAACACATTTACAACAGAAATCCTCAAAGACTTGCGTTCCACCGAAAGAAGAAAAGCAAATACCAAAAGACAGAAGGAAGGAAGTTAACACCTTAGCCACCAGAAGGAAGAGTAGTAGCTAGATCCTCCCCTCACGAAGTAATGCCTGACGGCGGTTTCCATGAGGGAGTAGAGGAAAACAATAATTTCCCGATTTTTGAAAATCTTCGATTTTCTTAGCGGGAAGTTAAAAAAAAATTTTTTTTCATCTTTAATTTCAATTAAAAAAATAACTTATTCTTTTATTTCAATAAACCGACCGAATTTTAGCAAATAATGTCGATTATTGAAAATGAACTTCGAGAGTTTTGAAAAAATTACAGGAATGAAATTTTTTTCTTAAATTTAACATTATTTAAAAGTTTCAGAAATCACTGATATTTTTTTTTTTTTGTTTGATTCATTGCTTTTTCATTGATGAATAGTGAAGATGGACAAAAAAATAAGTGAATAAAATTTTTCTTGGAAAAAAACAAAGCTTTGAGATAGTAACATCAACAATGTCACCGCAGTTGAAATTTGTTTCCCTCAATAATAAATTTGGAATCCTCGATACAACTAGTCATCACTGAGATATCTCTTCAACAATTTCTGAAAAATTTGGATATTTATTTATTCCCTTCCTCTCTTTGAAAAGAGTGTTTGATTAACAATAAATTAAATTCATTACTCTCTGTATCATACCAAAAATTTTTAGCTGTAATTATTATCGGATTAATCTAAATACCGTACATACCGTTTTTAATCCAACATGGTTGTAAATAAATGAGCCATGACAATAAACGCGAAACTCATATTATTGAATTACTTTAAAAAACTAATAATCAAATTTGGTAATCATTTCTACCCTTTAAAACCGAGTTTTCGTTTGCAATCGTATAAATTAATATATAATTATTTAGTTAATATTTACCACACAAAAGAAGCAATCATTTTTTTTTTATGACAGTTGTTATGGCATGACAATATTCTTCTTTTCAACGTATAATGATACTCAATAATGTTATTTTTTTCTAAGAGCTTTCTGCGCTCGTAAAACATACAATTTTTAGGTGAATCGATTTTCTTTTTATGAGAAATAAAATATCTTATATTTTCTTATTTATTTGAAAATCGGTTCATATAGAATCGGTTCAAAATTTTACGGATTTTAGTCTTTTAATAGAACCTACATATTTTTAAAGTATGAATAACTTTTGCTGGTGCACTGATTCTAAATTCCATCGTGTCGTTGTTCCGATAAATTTAAAGATTTTTGAATCTAAGAGCTATTTTTTTAATACAAGTTCATGTGCTAGATATTAAATCAAAATTTCATACTAGCCGATCCATGCGAACATAATATTATGATCAAATAACGAATTTTTGTAATATGATTCGGAAATAAGACTGGTATTTATTACTACGGTAAAAAAAATATTGTTTCTTAATAATTATTTGCTTTCACTCATTTCCACATTATAAAATTATCATTCGTTTTTAAGTTAATTAAGTTAATTACGTATATTATATTGAGGTATAAACTCATAAGATGTGACTTTTTACACTCGTGTGTTGGTGCACACGCTTCGCTCGTTACGCCAATACATTTGTAGCCGAAAGCCCCATCAACTTAATTACGTTACATGTATTGCCAACAGATGGGGTTGCTTTTTTTATGAAAAAATATTTTTAACTTCCCGCTAAGAAAATTGAAAATTTTCAAAAATCGGGAAGTTATTGATTTTACCCCGTTTTTCGAAAATCGAGTTTTCATCAGATCTCGACGTTTTGAGGTCCTAGGAAGCTTCCCTGACTATTCCCGCGAGGGTGTCACTATGTCTGTATGTATGTATGTGTGTTATTTTTTTTTTTTTTTTTTTTTTCTATAGAGGAGGTAAAATACATTTACGTATGCCAGGACTTGGTGTTGATGCCAGGACTAGATGTTGGTGCCTGGGTATGTCGGACTCAGAAGTCAATATTTATTCTGCAACAATTGCGACTAAACATTCTCCTCTCTCCTTTCTCCATAGATGTTACAGGGACTGGATCGGGACCGCGTTAGCATTACTTCGATCCAGTCCATGTTGTGTCTCACGACACCTACTTCTTGTTACTACTGGTTTCTAATCCCTTTCTGCGATTTTTTCGTTTAAAAGGCGCTGCGCGTAGGCTGCGACAGCTGACCAGTTTTTTCTTCTTTTGTGATCATGCAGGTTACCAAGCTCTCAGGGGAGAGCGTTGTGCCTATTGTTTCTTCGGTGCTGATTCTGTCGTCCTTCTACCGATCACACTCGAAAAACGTGTGGTCGGCGTTGTCAATTTTGTCTGGGCAGTATTTGCACGTTGGTGTGCTGTGCAAACCCATCTTGAAAGGATAAGCATTGAACTGCCCATGTCCCGTCAATAGCTGGGTCACGAAGAAGTCCGTGTCCCCGTGCTTTCGAGAAAGCCAGACGTTGATGTTTGGGATCAGGCGCGCTGTCTATCTGCCCGTCTCTCCCGATGTCCATCGGTCCTGCCACTCTTGCTGCGTTTCCGCCTTTATCCTCGTTCTTGCGTCCTTCATGTTTTCGTCACTATCTTTAGCGTCATAGAGTTTAACTCTCTCGAACGCTAATAGGTCGATGGGCGTGGCTCCCGCAATTACCAATACAGCTGCTTCGGAAACTGTGCGGTAGGCGCAGGTAACCCTGAGAGCGCCTCGCCACTGTACTGCTGCTATCTTTCGCCGGTAGGTCTTCTGCTTTAATATGTTTGCCCATATCCCAGCTCCATAGAGCAGTACCGAGTGGACTGCTTCTAGAAGAACTCTTCTCTTTTTTGTTCTTGGTCCCATGGTGTTGGTCATAATTCTTGCTAGGCTAGACACCGTCTTGCTGGCTTTCTGGAATGCATTATCGAGGTGTTCGCGAAAAGATAGCTTCTCGTCTATCATTACCCCCAGATAGCGCAGGGCCCTTGTTGACGTTAGTGTTGTTCCTCCCATGTCCACAGCGAATGGTTTTGGGAACCATTTTTGACGTTTCAGAACAACCATCTCGGTTTTATGCTTGGCGAGTTTCAGGTGGTGTTTATCAAGCCAAGTCTCGACGGCATCAATGGTTTTCCGAACTAGTAGTTCGGCCTTCTCTACGCTGTCTACTATTATCGTGGCCGCGACGTCGTCTGCAAAGCCCGTTAGCTCTACATGCTTTGGTAACAGAATCTTAAGAAGCTCGTCATAGTCGGCGTTCCATAAATCGGGCCCCATTATTGAGCCTTGCGGCACACCAGCCGTTATGGCGTATTCTTGTGGTCCTTCTATAGTTTCCGCTATTAGCTTTCTTTCTTCAAGGTAGTTGTCGATTAGTGCCAAATTCTCTGGCTTTGCGTCAAATTTGTGTTCCAGAGCGTCTAGGATATCTCCCCAATTCGCGCTGTTAAATGCGTTTTTGACATCTAGCGTGAGGAGAATGCATACTTTACGAGCTTTGAGGCTACCAGTCCATGCTTCTCTCGCTGTCCCTACAACTGTCTGGATCGCGCCGACTGTTGAACGTCCTTTTCGGAAGCCATGTTGGTTTGCGGCAAAGCCTCCAGCACGATCGATGTCGTTTCGTAGTCTTACCTGTATAAGCTTTTCGAGCAATTTCCCAGCAATGTCCAGCATGCAAAGTGGTCTGAACGACGAGGGTGTTACAGGGCCACCTTTGCCTTTATCTAGCAGAACCAATCTCTGCCGCTTCCAGACCGCGGGAAACGTGCCAGTTGCCAAGCATGCATTGTAGGTGTTCAGGAGTATGTCTGGGTATTCCAGGGCTACAGTCTTGATCACTGATGCTGGGATGCCATCAGGGCCGGGTGCCTTTCCTGTTTTGAGTGACTTGGCCGCGTCTTGTAGTTCTTTAGTTGTGAAGGGTGTTACTTCGCTGTTTTTAGTGTAGTGTTTCTTCTCCCGCGGCGGGTGTTTGGGAAATAGCTCCGCTACAATGCTGTCCATTAAGGCTGGAGACTTCGACACCTCTGGTGGACCCTTTCCAAGTTGTTTCGTGACAATTTGGTAGGCTTTACCCCAGATATCTTTATCAAGGTTGTTACAGATCTCTTGCCACAATTTCGCTTTGTTTGCTTTGATTGCCCGGTTTAGGTTCTTTTTGGCCTGCTTATACTCGCTCAAATGTAGATCTTGATTGGGGGAGCGTTTCACAGCTCCCGTTGCTAGCCGACGTAGTCTGTGGCATTTTTTCCGGAGTTTTGCTATGTCTGTTGACCACCAGAACGCCGGCCTAGGGAAACTCTGATTTTTCAGCCGCGGCATAGAGGCATCACATGCGGCAGCAATTTCCTTCATCGTATTTAGCACTGCCTTTTCCGTCTCGCTGCAGGTATCCGGAGTCGGGTTGTTCTGAAGGATAGACCAGCTTCGTGTAAGTGAAGCTTGCAATGCCTCTGGATCAAGCCTCTTGGCATTCCACTTCCGCTTAGAAAGGTCGCGTTGTGAAACCGAAGCAGATGCCAATCCAACGTTGAATGTCACGAACTGGTGATCACTGCCGCTTAGGGTATCCGTTATTTCCCAAGTTGATTTTTTTTTCGCGATCGCCCCCTTGATTTTTAGTTTTTGGCCTAAAAAAAAATATCTTACACAAATAAGCTCTTAATTACGAAATTGAACCGTGCCGAAGTCGAGTTACATTTCCCATTTAAATAACATGGGAATTTGGAACTTTTTGCAATTATTTTTTTTTCTTCAAAAAAAATGTCACCACGATTATGATCGGTGCATATTCTGATGAGAAATTGAATGCTCTACAAAAAAGTTCTCTTATAATTTTTCGATAAAATCATTCCTTTAGAAGTTATTTGTGGTTAAAGTTGTGTTTATAGTTATTATCATAGTTTTGCAGTCTTGCTATAAAGTTTTTTGTCTTATAATCATTTATTTTATCTATAAATGTTCCAAAAATTTTATCAAAATGATTAATAGTTACAGTAACGTTAACAATACGATGTATTGAATACATTTTTAATAATATTGCCGCTTATTTGTATTTTTTCTGTCTCTATTCACATTTATTTGTTAAGCAATTTTTAGTTGCATTATTAGAGTGCCAATGAAATCAAATTTTATAAACCAGTTGCATTTCACCATGCACGCTAGATGTCAAAAGCGATTTATTCACTGAAAATATATATTTTTCGGGACATTTTCGAGTTAGATCTTGAAACGCAACAAAATCTTTTGGATATTTGTTCATTCATAGTATTTATTTATGTATCATTTTGGTTTTTGGCACCTCTTGCAGCATCAGCTCTATACCAAGATATAAATTATATAAAGACTGTATCATTACAGGACGACCGTTAAGAAAATTTCTGAGGCAGTATTGCACAAATTCAAAAACCATCTGTGGTGTTTAACTGGTGAAAAGGCTGATTTGACTTTTTCCGATTCAAATACATAACTTCACGTAAAACGAAAAATGATTAAGACAGTTGGGTTCTGCAAGGCATATTCCAAGAAAATTATGAAATTTTTTTTATCGAACGATAAATATATTAACAATTCACTACCAAAATTTCAGATCGATTCACTACACCGTTTTTGAGAAATTAATTTTCGAAATTGCATCATTTATACGCAGAGGTATAGAGAGATGGTAAAGTTAGTATGAGATCTTCCATACCACTCGAGTGATGCAAATAATTTCATACTATAGTATATAACTTCATACTATAGTATATAACTTCACATATAAAAGTTATATGTATAACTTCACCATCTTTCTATACCTTTGCGTGTAAATGTTGCAATTTCGAAAATTCATTGCTTAAAAACAATGTGGTGAATTGATCTGAAATTTTGGTGGTGAATCATTAATATAATTATCTTTCAATAAAAAAAATTTCATAATTTTCTTGAAATATGTCTTGCAGGATCCAACTACGTTAAATTATTAAAATGTGATGAAAATTTCGATTTTGATTCCCCCTGAACGCTATATAGTTAATGCAGATAATGAAATTATCAATTCAAAAAAAAAAGATATTGATTTCTTTCTTAAATAAATTAATTTTTATTAATTCAAATTCGATGAAAAATTTTTTTTTGATTCAACATAAATAAAAATTGCTAGAGATTAACTTTTGAGACATGAGCCACCAATAATGATTGTTTGGAAGGATTAGACATTGTTAATAATCTACAATTGTTAACGATGTAGCCGAAAGAGCGCTTCGATGAACTCAAAAATACATCAACAATTTAACGCATAAAAAAGAACAAAAACAATATTTAGTGCAAATTATTCATGAAAACAAAAACAAACAAATTCATGAATACTTATCATAATGCGACTAAAAATTGCTTAACAAATAAATGTGAATAGAGACAGAAAAAATACAAATAAGCGGCAATATTATTAAAAATGTATTCAATACATCGTATTGTTAACGTTACTGTAACTATTAATCATTTTGATAAAATTTTTGGAACATTTATAGATAAAATAAATGATTATAAGACAAAAAACTTTATAGCAAGACTGCAAAACTATGATAATAACTATAAACACAACTTTAACCACAAATAACTTCTAAAGGAATGATTTTATCGAAAAATTATAAGAGAACTTTTTTGTAGAGCATTCAATTTCTCATCAGAATATGCACCGATCATAATCGTGGTGACATTTTTTTTGAAGAAAAAAAATAATTGCAAAAAGTTCCAAATTCCCATGTTATTTAAATGGGAAATGTAACTCGACTTCGGCACGGTTCAATTTCGTAATTAAGAGCTTATTTGGGTAAGATATTTTTTTTTAGGTCAAGAACTAAAAATCCAGCGGGCGATCGCGAAATAACTTGGGAAATAACGGACACCCTACTGCCGCTGTATTCTTCGGATACAGTCCAGTCTTCGATCATGTTGGCAGTCCTTGGAGTCGCCAACGAGATGTCGAGGATAGATTCTTGGTACCCTGGTCTTCTAAAGGTCGTGGTGCTCCCGGTGTTCAGCACTATAAGGTTCACCCAACCGATCATTATACGGGCCTTGTCAAGGGCCTTAATCGCACTGGCCTCGTCTACTTCGCAGAAGGCTGCCCGATTGCCTCGTGGTGTGGGTTTTGTCAAATTTACCCGTTTGACCTCCAGGCTGTCAGTAAATTCACGTTTAAGTGCTTCACGGACTTCGCTCTCGGTAGAGATTTCATCCAAGTCGAGGATCTCGATCGTTGTTGTTGGTGTTAGCGTCTTGACTGTGCCGATGTTTGTAGTGGCTGCCTTTACTGCATCGGTGAAAGCCTTGCTGTCTTCGGTCTTTTGAGCCATTTCAAGGAGAACGCCTCCATGTTTCGTCTTTTTAATAGACTTTATGTCTACGCCCGTCTCGACAGGCCTTACCTTGGCCTTGATTTCCTTGAGGAGATCGGCGTATGTTCGCCCTTCAGCTTGTTGGACAAGCACAGCTTTATTTCTTGTCTTCTTCCTCCTCGGTTTCTTGGAGCCACCGCTGTTTGGCTGGTTTTGGGCTGTAGCAGATTGAGCCGCTTGCTCCTCTTCTTTATTTTTCTTGTTTTGCCGAGTCACTTTGGTCCAGGTATCATCCCGTATCAGGTATCATCCCGGGCTGTCTTTTTCTGTGCTGGCTTGTCAATTTCTGCGGAAGGACTGAGCGTGAACAGCGGCCTCTTCATGGTGTTGCCCTCTCCTTGCTGTGATAATTTCTTAGGAGTGACCAGAGGTGGCTGTGATTTTTTGCTCAGACTCGGAGATGTTTGAGTCGTTGACGCCAACGTCGTTGGTGATTTGTTGGCCAGCCTATATGCCGTACTAATAGACGTCACCAATTTTCCGATCTCATGATGGAGATTCTTCTTGTCTTTTATGAAGTCGGCTAACTCTTCGATCTTGCTGCCGAGCCTCTCCATTGGTGACTGTTGGCCTGTAACGGTCGGTACAGAGTTGATTCTTCCTCGGTAGGTTTGATTAGTGACAGGAGCAAAAGGTCCTCCACTTTTTGGAAGAATGTTGCTCAGCTGTCCGTTCTCTGCCATCTGGGCTGATTTCGTACTCCCTGTAACTTTGCTAGCATTGCTAGACAGCAGAGCCATGGGGTCTACTCCGCTGTTCAAACGGTTGCTTGATAACAACGAGTTTAGACCCGTTTGCACGTCTTCCCTCGCCGGCACTGAGGTATCCCCCCTCTGCACCGTAGACGATGTTTGAAATTGATCTGTCATTTTCATATCATCTTTTGCTAGGTTTTGGTCCACCCCGAGTATTCTATTTCCTCGGTACCCGACGCATCTGACGTGCAGATATGCCGGGCATTCCCCTATTCGCCACCTGGGGAGGCGCCCGATGCGGGACCCAGCAAGCCCGACACGAGTTGTATGTGTGTGTGTGTTTTTTTTTTTTTTTTTTTTTTTTTTTCTTTTCCAGAGGGGGAATCCTTTTTGCGGATTCCAGGCATAGCTGTTTCGCCTGGATATGTGAAAACTCGACGCAGCGTCAAACTAAAACTCGACGCTAACGTCTCTACTCACTAAACCCTAAACCCCTTTGTGTGTGTGTGTGTGTGTGTGTGTGTGTGTGTGTGTGTGTGTGTGTGTGTGTGTGTGTGTGTGTGTGTGTGTGTGTTTGTGTGGGAACTTTTACGGATTCTAGGCATAGCTGTTTGGCCTGGATATGTGAAACCCTAAACCCCTTTCTTCTATCCTCTGATCCCCCATGGTACCGCCGTAAGGCATGGGAGGGAATTAGCTGCCGCTCTTCCTTCTGTGTGGCTAAGATGTTTTTATTTCTATCTCCCTTCTAGTTTCTGTTTTCTGCTCTTTTTCTCTCGATGGACCGCAACTCTGTAAGCACTTCAGTGGCAAGGTGCTCGTGGCGTTCCAGACAGCTTCTGATGACAAAGCATTTCTTCTACTATTGTCTCCGGTTGAATTCCTCTTTTAGAATCTTCTCTAATTCATCGCGCGCTGTTGGTTAAACGAGGACATGCAAAAGATCACGTGCTCCACGTCTTCAGCGACACCTGGCGCAGGATGGGCACTCCGGAGAATCGTCGTGTTTAAAGCGGTGAAGATAGGCTCGGAAGCAGCCGTGTCCTGACAACATCTGGTGTAAGGTAGTAGTTAACCTCTCCATGACTCCGGTTCAGCCAGTCGTCGATCCTCGGTATAAGACGATACGTCCATCTTCCTTTTTCTGCAGCGTCCCACTGGAGCTGCCATCGGTCGAAGCTGTTTTTGCCGTTCTTCAGTTCTGAGCTCTTCAGCGCTTAGTGTAGTTGACCTTTACGATGATAAAGGTTCCGTCTTTCCTCAGCGAGGACTCTGAGAGGCAGAGTTCCGGAAATAACGCACACTGCTTCCTCGGATATTGTGCGGAAGGCGCTGGCGACTCTTAAGGCACATTGTCGGTATACTGGTCCAGCCTTCCTCCATGATTCTTGCATCTCGAGAGCGTTGGTCCAAATAGATATACCATATGTAAGCACCGATGTGACTACAGATGATAACAGTACCCTTCTGCTCTGCTTTGGCCCTCCGATGTTCGGCATCAGTCGTGCTAGACTTGTTCCCACTGCTGACGCCTTGGCACTGACGTGTTCTACCTGCTGCTTAAAGTTGAGTCGGGCATCAAGCATCACTCCTAAATATCGAATATAAGGTTGTGATGTGATTTCTTGTTCGGCGACTTTCAGCTTAATTGTCTCTACCACTTTCCTGCTGGTAATAAGCACTGCCTCAGTTTTGTGTTGCGCCAGTTGCAGGTTCACTGCGTCTATCCACCGGTTAACGCGCTCGAAAGTTGTGTGTGTGTGTGTGTGTGTGTGTGTGTGTGTGTGTGTGTGTGTGTGTGTGTGTGTGTGTGTGTGTGTGTGTGTGTGTGTGTAAGTATGTAAACCTCTTATAACTTTTGAACGTTTAAACCGATTTCATCGCGGTTGGTGCCATTCGAAAGGGCTTTGCCAAACTTAGATTTTAAATACAATTTGAACTGATTCGGACCGATATATTTCGAAAAATCTAAAAAAAACTGTAAAAAAAAATTTTTTTAAAAGTGGTTTTTTTGGAATAACTTTCAAAACGGCTATATCGATCAACTCCAAAAACTAATCAGCTCTTAACCTTGAAAAACCACGTCGATTGCCGCTAATCCAATCAAAATCGGTTGATTCGTTCGAGAGATATCGTGCAGGAAAGAAAACCCAAAAAAGTGTTTTTTCAGAATTACTCCGAAATTTCTGGTTTGACCAATTGAAACTTAGAAATTCTTTACGAGGCTTAAAAAACTGCGTAGAATGCCGCCAACCGCGTAAAAATCGGTTCATTCATTCAAAAGTTATTGTGGTTTGAAAATTCAAAAAATAGTGTTCTATGAAACTTTTATCAGACTTTTGAGCTTAAAGAGCTCAAAAGCATAGAAGAAGTATCTTCTTGAGCTTGGGGAGCTCAAAACAACACACAGATTGTATTTTTGAGCTCGAAGAGCTCAAAAACTTTGTAGGTGCAATTTTAAGCGCCCAGGTATTAACGGAATTAGCGGGAAGTTGCAGGGATGGCCTTTAGGGTCAACCGTTTTCCTAATTTTTTTTTTTGACGATATTGGTTTAAACCAACGCCTTATACCTTATATTATTTTAATAAAAAAAAAAATATTTTTTTTTATTTTTTTAATAAAAGCATTTTTTTTTATTTTTAAATATTTTTTGTCAATGACCGGAAACATGAATTTAAAATGGTATTTGAATTTTTAAGTTTGGCAATAATTTACAGGATTATAAATAAACAAAAAAAATCTGAAAAGTGATAGACCGGCAGGTCATCCTTAGAACTTCCAGCTCGATCGGTTGATTCGTTCTAAAGATATTGTATGATATAATTTTATTTACATACATACATACATACATACACACACGGCCGGACGTCTAGTTGGAAATAGTCGCAACGGTCTCCTAGAACCTCAAAATGAGGAGGTCTAATGAAAACTCGCACTCTGAAAATCGGACCGAAAACTATAACTTCCTACTTAAATTTATAATTTTCAAAGCAGAAAAAAAAATCTATTTTTTTTTATTTGTAAAAAACTTGAATCTTGAAAATCTAATAAAAATAATAAATTCCCGACATCATAGTTCAAATAACAATCTGTGATACTATTGTTAGGTTTATAATATTTTTATTAAAATTCAAAGAAAATAATTAAACTGATAATGAGATGAAAAATTATTTTCTACTTTTTCATAATTTCGTTCCTGCATTCAAATCAAATAACCACAAAAATCTATTTCAACAGAATTTTTTTACAATCAAAACATTTTTTTTAATATTAAAAAATATGACACCTAAAATATTTAAAGATAAAGTAAAAATACATAAATTATAGCTATCGAAAATGAAATAATGTCTCGTGAAGCGTGTCAAAAAGAAGATCAAGTTATAACCGCCCACCATGAAGAGAAGACGACGTACCAGCGTAAGTAAAGTCTACGACCCGTGTCGTTGGGCAACCTTGCTACTTTCTGCCCCGCTTCTCCAATTTTCTCGTTTATCTTCGGCAACTTGTCTTTACTTATACGTTGCCTGTGACTAGACATCGTTTTCTCGACCGCGGGTTCTTCGCAACAGAACACCACTAAGACCAAGACCAAAATTGAGACGGAAAGAACCTTTAGAGGCGAGCAAGTAACTATCTCAAAACCCGAATTTAATAATCGCTTTAAATGCAATCTATCGATCTCATCTCCTTCGACCGAAGTTTTATATTTTTAACCTTTTTCTTTTTCATACCAATACTTAGTTTTTCTTTTTGAACTTTTAAATTTACCACATGTTACTTTGATTTATAGTTCCATATATTTGTGAGATTTTATTCTGCACGAGATTGAATCTATGTCTATGTTTTATTTGCTTTATTATTGGTGATAAAACGAAAATATTTTCTCATTGAATTTAAATAAATTTTACGCTGTCTCAATCATCATTTATTATTAAAATTTATTATTTTTATTGTTAAGATTACAGACCATTTTTTTTTAAAGAATGCAAAATTTTTTTTGTTTTGTTTTTCAAATTGATTTTCTTATGAAAAGTTTTTATTCATAAATTAATCAGTTCTTCAAACAAGATGTAAGATAAACGGAGACTCTTAAATATACAAAACAACGCTTGTTGACAACTAAGAGAACAACGATCACATAAAACATGACATAAAGTTTAGATCCTTTGTATAACTGCGATGCTATTTTACTATCTCATTTCCCCTTAGTTCAACTTTACTAATATATTGCACGTCTCTAACGCAAAATGTTGAGGTGAACTCTATTGTTACAGGATGAAAATAATTTAGCGTTAATCATTTTCCCTGTTTCTGTAATTGGCTACACGTTGTTTGGTTAATTATTGAAAAAAAAATTCTGATAAAAACTTATTTATTCGTGTTATTGATCTCATTGAACTAAAAAGGATAATTTCAATACTTTTTGAACTTTCAAGTTCTTAAATTTTAACGTTCTCCAAAAAAAAAATAAAGATTTTTTTGAAAATTCATTTTATAAAAATATAAAAAAAAAAAAGTAGTAGAATCACAATGCGGGCCAGATAGTAGTATATAAAAATAAAAAAGAACAACTTTACAACGCACAAAAGAAATATTTGAATGTACGTGTTTTGCTGTTGACTTAAAGCAATGGCAATAAAAAAAAATAATGATTAAAATCATAACGATTAAGAATCATTTATTTAAGAAATAAAAATAAGAACTGTTACTAGTGTTCAAGAAGACAGAGTGACTTAATGACTATGACGCATTGTTCTGCTATAAGTATCTACTCATAAAAAACCGCCGCTTTAGCTGATAAAATTGTTCATTATTTTTGATTCAACGTTTATCAACTCTTACTATAGAGTTGTCATAGATAGTGATTATATAAATTTGACCAAATAAATAAAATAACAGTTAGAAAATTTCCCTCAGTAGAAGGGTCAGAGTACTGCAGCAATAACTGTAGCTTTGAATTTTATTGTTAATTAGTTAATTGATAAAAATAAAAAAATTTATTTTTGGTTGGTATTTTTTTGACTGCTAGACGATCAAAAATGGATAAAAAACTTTCCATATTGGATGGACTAGTTTTGATGTTGTTTGTCAACGTAGTCAAGGGAGTTGAAAATACTCTTCAATGCGTAAATAATAGCGAAACAGTAAGTATATTGAATGTTTTTAATTAATACGATAATTGATCGTGTAATTTTGATAATTTTGTCAGTGTAACTGGTATACTGATAAAAATTTTAACTTGACTCAAGAGCAAAAATCTTGAACCAAGAACACCAATTGGAAGAAAATGAATTTCTTGAGCCAAGAGAAAAAATTCTTGAGTCAAGATAGATTCTCTTGAATTAAGAAAATATATCTTGACTCAAGAATTTTTCCTCTTGGCTCAAGAAATTCATTTTCTTCCAATTGGTGTTCTTCGTTCAAGATTTTTGCTCTTGAGTCAAGTTAAAATTTTTATCAGTGTATGAAGAACGTCCCTGCTGTAATAAAGATTCCATATGCACGTGGATGGATTCTCAAAATAGATATAAATGCACAGAAAAAGGTGATTGTAATGTTAATGATAAATATATTGAATATCAAAAGTATTATTTATGTGAATTTATAATTATAAAAGTTGTTACATGTATTTAATTAGCAAAACTTTGAACGAGTTATGTTGGAACGAATCGTGCGCTCCAGAAAATTCAATGTGTATTTATAATGAGTGTAAATGGAAGAGTGGTTTCTTACACGGAAAGAAAATTGTACGAAAAATTACAATGAAAACATCGTAATTTTTAGTATAGGATATTGCAGTGCCGGACCAGAACTCAAACATCGTAATTTATTCGATGAAACATCGTAAATTTCTATCACTCAAATTAAAAAGAAGTTTAGGTCACCGGAAAAATAATTCTGTATCATCCAGAAATCGAACCCGGTGTCCTCTCCGCATCAAGTCCAAGGTTTATCCCCTCACGCTATCGGAGGGATTATCTAAAGTTTCTGTTCAGTCACATAATAAGACCCTCGATACAGTAGTTGGTCATCTTTCGGTGGTGGCGTCGCAAACTACTAGACTCTGTCTTTCTTTTATTAAAACATATAGTATGCGTCCTTATTCACTTGCTCTTACGGAAAAAAAATTTACTAAATAACATCGTAATTTTCAATAATTCAAATTGTATTCTGTAGACGGCAACATCGTAAAAATCGAGATATTGAAAGTCTAGTCCTGGATTACGATGTTACTATAGTAATTTTTCATAGGATTTTTTTTTCCGTGTATCTCAGTCCAATGATCAATGCTTGACAAGTAATATTACAAAAATAATTCCAGAATTAAATTTATCTCAATTGACTTCAATTTTTTTTTTTTTTTTCATGATTGTAGTTCTATTAAAATTATCCTGCGAAATTGATGCAGATTGCAAATTAATCGAATTTTCAAAATGTTCTTTGAATAAAACATGTGTATGTTCAGAAAACTTGATTGTGACAAGTCCGACATTTTGCTCATTGCTTATAGGGGAATTTCGTAATAACAACCGCGAATGTGGGATCAGAAATTCTGAATGTGTTAATTATGAATGTCAATGTAAACCTCAATACCTTCCCTATCATAATAATGCCGACTGTCAACTATGTAAGTGATGAATTTGGAGTTTAAATTTAAATTTTGTAATTAATTTTAACATTCGTTTTCTAGCCTACTTGGGAATGTCCTGTGAAAATTCAGCTTACTGTAAAAAACGCATAAAAAATACGATATGCATCAACAATACTTGCGAATGCAATGCAAATTACTTCTCATGGGAAGATAATTCATGCCGACCATTAACAGACTCATATTGTGAGAATAATCGTGAGTGCTCAAAACTAAATTCTTTGTGCATTGACAAAATCTGTCAATGCAAACCAGACGATGTACTGATGAAAGGAAGATGTTTACCTAGTACGTATCATACAATTATGGAGATTGATAAAAAATTGACTCGAATTAAGAAAACAATTTTTAAACTAAAAACCTTATTTTAAAGAATTTTTTTAACTTCACGCTATATGGAAATCGATAATTTTTAAATAATATCGCAAACTGTATCTTAATCAGTCGATTTGCTCGATATTGTGATTTAAAACTTAAAACAAAGTGTTTCTTCAACACAACTATTCTAATACATATTCAGGTTCAAAGAGCTCGAAAATGTATAGTATAAAAGTTGTATTTATTAGCTTGAACGACTCAAAAATTTCTGATAGGTTAATTCTCGAGCATTTTGAACTTGAAATAGCGAGTATTTTCAGGGATAGTTTGTGGGTTCAGGAATTTTTATAGATTTTTTTCTTTGAATACCTTTTGGAACAGATATATGGAGACTCTTTTTTATCTATTGTGAATTAAAAAAATTTAATCCTTAGATTTTCGCCAAATAATGCTGATGACAAAATTACTAAGACCCGAGATCCCAATTCCCGATGGCTTCACTAATTTTAACCTCTTTGGAGTATTTGAAATATTTTTCTTCTTTAAACGTCGTTATGAGTAAGAGTGAGAACTCTTTTTAGATTTCCTGCACATTGAAAAAAAAAAAAAATAAATAAAATAAAAAGTTGATTACAAAGATTTTTGCAAGAAAATATTTATATTTTCTAACCCAGAAAAATCCCGTGTTCTAAGAACTTCCCTACTTGCTTTAATATAATAAAATTCTTCAAAATGATTTTTCTCCTGAACTTGGTTAATTTTTTTTTACAAAAGAGGCAAGTTTTCAATAGGGGGCGAAATCATATTCAATATTTATTACAGGATACTTGCACTGAGAAAAATGTATTTTGATAATCACAATACTTGGTATTTTGATAATCAAAATACCAAGTATTGTGATTATCAGAATATAAGTCAGTTCAAGACCTATACTCTGCGCAGTAAACTATAATATATGTGCTGTCACTGCCATCGACGTTTTAACACTAACAGTTAGTTTATTTGATTTATGCACTGGTAAAAATAGAATTCAACTAATATTTATTATATTGGCTTAAAAAAAATTTATTATTACACTTTTAATTTTAATTTTAATTTGTTTTGTTAGCTTTATAAGTCAATTGATTTGTGCCAGTAAAGTGAGGTTATAAACATCTAATAGTCTGTTACATTGGTATACTGATAATCAGTATACCTAGGTATTGTGAAAATTAGTATACTTATTGTGATAATCAAAATACCACGTATTCTTAGTAGCACAATACCAAGTATTCTGATTATCAAAAAAAATATCCTTAGTAGCAAAATACTTTTTTCTCAGTGTGGGGGGATCATGCAAAAAAACATCAGATTGTTCTAATATAAAATTTGCAGTATGTTTGAGAAATCAATGCATTTGCAATGGTGGACTTAGTCCATTCAACCAAACATTGTGTGCTAGAAATCTGGGCACAATTTGTTTGGGCGATGAAGATTGTCTAACACAAAACTCTCGTTACTACCAACATTATTGCGAGTGTCGGGATTGCTACATTCAAGATTCGCTGAAGAAATGTTTGCCGAGGGAGTAATCTGTTATTATAACGTGAATCCTATGCACGTCCGGGTGTATTTTAAAAATTCTCAACTTTTAGCGGAATTACGAGGATTCTGTTTTGAAAGTTGCTCACACGACAATCAATGACAATCAATGACAATCTGTCTTCGTTGAAAATAAGTGTCAATGTGACAGTGAAAACTCTCAGAGGATTAATGAACAATATTTTCACCGTAAGTACAATACAAAATTAAGTACAGAGACTGTTAAAACTGAAACCAAACAGATAATCGATAAACTTTAGTATTTTTGAATAAGTCCTGCTCACTCGATGCTGACTGCATAGATATTCCTCACGCAAAATGTTGGAACACTAGTATGTGTGTCTGCGAGACGAATTTCGTTCAGCTGGAGTCATCTGTATGCGTACCTCTGCTAGAAGGCTACTGTACACAACATAATGATTGTATTGTAAAACATTCAGTTTGCATTAAAAATAAATGTCAATGTGATTTGGCGTACACCAAAAAACTTTCCAGTAAATGCGAACCAAGTATGTATTTTTTTTTTAGGCACAAATTCATTCCCGTACACAAAAATTTTACTCTTAAAATTTCTATTTTTAAACAAGTATATTTTCATCATAAAATTATTCTTACAAAAATGAATGAAATAAAATCGATAAGTCGAATTTTATGAAGCGTGGTTATACGATAGAAGTTTACACGAAAAGAAATTTTCTTTAAAAATTACTGTTAAATTCACTGTGATCGTGGGACATAATGCGGCTCTTAATTTGTTACCATTTTTTAAATAAAAATGACGAAAAAATTAATTTATTTTACGGTAGATAAGATAAAATCTATAGAAAATAATAAAATTTGCTGAAGACTATGGTAAAATTTGTTAATAGAAATTAAAAAATTATTTCACTTACTAACGAATGATCAGGCTGTGCCATTAGCCCCACTATTACCGTGAATTTAACGGTAAATTTTTAAAGAAAATTCTTTTCGGTGTAGGGAATATGAACAGAATTGACAGCCGGTCTCTACGATTGCAGATTTATATTTCTCTCCTAGACGAAGAAGAATTTTGAAAAAAACGCTCTGCTACGTTATATAGATTTTTTAATTATCTATTTCGGAACAGAAAATTTTCTTTTGAAATTCTTATTTCTTAAAAAAAAAAAAATATAAAACTGCAGAAGCTTTATAATCATGAGTGCAACAAGGATAATACCGTTTCTCGCAGTGAGTGCGATGCGAGAAAAAAAGAGGACCGGCTGTTAATCTATAATAACTTTGACAGAGATTATTTACCAAAGTGTGATGAAATTCATTTTGAACTAAGAAAAAAAAACTCTATACATTACTGTAAGAAAACCGAAATGATTTTTTGATTAATTCAAAAATTGTAATTTAAGATAATTTTATTCCAAAATATGAGTTTAAAAATGAAATTCACAATGGGATAAAATTTTTTTTGGCACGACTCAGGCAGAATTTTACAGAAAATTGTATTGATTTTTAGTCTCATTGGGACAGCCCTGTGAAAGCGATATTAACTGCAAGCTAATACGGAAAGGAATATGCTCTCAAAACAAAATTAGTGTCTGCGAGTCGAATACCTTTGCTCTAGATGAAATGACCTCCCTGCCTACTCTAAACACCTATTGTATGTTCGATGAGTGTCAAATAGAATCGTCTCATTGTCATAATAATAGGTGTCAATGCAAGCCTGGATATTCAGAAGTGTCTGCCTATTAATGAATGAAAAGTAAGTATAATTTTTTTTCGGCTACAAAATTAATGAAAAATTTATTAATGGATTTTCTGCAGCCCAATCGCTATATTCTTGTTCGGATGTTTCTGAATGTGTAGAGCATTACCATTTTGAATGTTCCAAAGACAAAAAGTGTGTTTGCAAGGTTAACAATATTGCTATCAACAATTCAACATGCTTGCCAAATTTGAACGGATATTGCTGGAAACAAGATCAATGCGCGGTTTTGAATGCTGAATGCATTGATTTTCGTTGTCAATGCAATTCTGGCTATAATAGTGTTTCCACAAATATGTGTGTATTAAATCATTAATATAAATTTTATAAAAACATTGACTCTTCTGAGACGCTGATTTTCAAGCAAAAATTATGTATACGGATACAGTTAGCTGTGTGTTTTTTGAAAATAATCTTTTTCATTTTAGCTTTGTTTTTTTTTTCCACTTCCATATGATTGTTAAAATTTTCACTTTTTGATTCTCCAATAGCAATTTCGATTTATAAAATTCTTGTAAATTATCGTTACAATGTATTGAATAAGTCAAATGAAAACGATGATTTTATAAATTATAATTTATTGGAGTGATCAAACTTAGGGGAGGGTGGGGCAAGACGGCCCACCTAAGCCGGTTTTTATTTTTTGTGGCTTTCTACTATCAAGTGGATTTACTCTCGTCCAACTTTGACTCAATTCACCGGAATTTTTCCAAAGTTCCAAAAAAAATTTTTTTTTTTTTCATGGCAAAGTTGTTTCTCACGTCAAAAATGTTTTTATTTCTCTCCTGGACAACTGCATTCACTTTTATATTACTCAGAAAAACTATTGTTAACATAATACCAATCGTTCCCTTACTTTTATAGAAAAAAAATTGAGTGAAATGATTTTTCCTACAAACCTATTACCAAGTACAGTACCGATAATTACATTTGTGAATATTGTGAGGATTAATTTATAATAACTCTAAATGATATATCTCACTCCTACAGGGGGTTGCGGGGGTGAATGTCAACAATGAAAATTTAAAATTTCCGAGCTGTAGCTCCTATGAGGTCCAAATTTGGTAAGAATCTTCTGTATGTGATGGAGAAATGATCTAAAAGCCGAGTTTAAGATAATCTATCTTATCTATGAAAATTGTAAATTTCCGAGCTATAGCTCCTACAGACTCCAAAATTCGGTAGGAGTCTTCTATGTGTGATGTAAAAGTAATCTAAATGAGGATTTTACGACAACCCGACCTAAATAACGATTGCAGGGGTAGATATTAACAATTAAAATTTCAAATTTCCTAGCTATAGTTCCTACAGACTTCAAATTTGCTAGAAATCTTCGTGTATAATCTTCGTGTCAAGTTCAGCTAAGAATGGATTTTATTAATTAAATTCCAATAGGAATACCTCAATAGGAGGTTAAATCTCAATAGGAATTGTGGGGGCGTTAACAACGAACAATTCTTATTTCAAAACAATAGTTTCATATGCATATATTTCATATGCAGGCTGTGTCAGAGAGATGAGTAGAATAGAAAAAAAGTTGTTGTTTATAAATTAGAACTTTTTGAAACATGAAATTTAGGACATGTCTATTAAATTTCAATAAAATTTACTAAAAATTTCCTTACAACAATCGTCTCTTTGGCAGCGGGTAAAATGTCATTGTAAGGTGTAGGATTTTGGGAGACAGGTGCAAGTGTAACTGACAAGACGATGCGTACAGTAGCTTGTGTTTATTAATACTAACTTCATAATTACAGCTGACTAATTACTCAATGAAAGCAAATGGGTATAGGTAATGTATGTTGTATGTGTGTGTGTGTACAATAGAAACTATATGAGTCATTGATTCCAATACTTCCCCTCAATGACGTTACTCTTGATGTTCTTGATCAGTTAATCCGATCATCTTTGCCAGGGTTGCAGTCTTGTGTGGTCCTAGTGGTTTTGTTAGGATGTCAGCCTGATTCGCGTCTGTTGGGCAGTAAGTTGCTTTTATGATACCCTTCTCCTCCAAGTCTCGGGTATAAAAGTACTGCGTGTCGATATGTTTGCTGCGGGGATTTGGTCCAGGTGCGTGGATATTACTAAGACATCCTTGATTATCCTCGAAGATTATGGTGGCTGATTTTTGCGGATGGTCTAGGAATTCCACCAGCTTCCGGATGAGTACGCATTCCCTTGATGCTTCTGATAATGCGACTATTTCAGCCTCTGTTGACGAGACCGATACGCATGTTTGCTTCTTGCTTGCCCAGCTTATCATTCCATTGAACAATTTGAACAGATATCCTGTGTTCGACTTTCTTGAAGCTCGGTCCTCTGCCCAGTTTGCGTCAGCATAGCCAAAAAGTTCTTGGATGTTGCTGGAATTGGAGCTGAGACGGAGTTTGTAGTTCTTGGTGGCCTTCAGATATCTACATATCCTCTGGAGCTCATTCCAATCAGTTTTTCGTGTACCTTTGATATGCTGTGCTAATATTGCCACTGGCGCACTAATATCAGGTCTTGAGTTTATGGCGATGTACAATAGTTTTCCAATTAATTTACTATAGTAGTCGATTTTTATTTCGGGTGAATCGACACGATTTTTCTCATAATTAGTATCCATGGGGTGATTAGAAAATTTCGCATGCTCGAGCCTTGATTGGATTAATACCTTTTCAATATAATTTTGTTGACTTATAAGATAATCGCCGGCTTGGTTTCTAGTGACCTCTATTCCAAGATAGTATTGAATGTCACCGAGGTCTGTAATAGTAAATTCCTGGGCAAGTGCTTTAATTACTTCATTTATTCTTGATAATTTGCTGCAGGCGATCATGATGTCATCTGCATGTACAACCAAGTATGAGCGAGTGTTATTTCCATGTTTATATAAACAAGGATCGCTTTCGCATCGTTCAAAGCCGTAATTAGTGAGAGTTTCATGTAGTTTATCATTCCAAGACTTTGCCGCTTGTTTGAGACCATAAATACTTTTATTTAGCCGGCATCCAAATTCTTCTTGTCCTTTCTTTTCATGTCCAGGGGGCTGTTTCATGTAAATTGTTTCTTTGAGCTTTCCATTAAGAAAGGCTGTTTTTACGTCCCAATGCTTCACATGGAGATTTTCTTTACCAGCTATAGACAACAGAGCTCTTACTGTCGTGGTTTTGACAACTGGTGCGAAAACCTCTTCATAGTCCACTCCAAATTTCTGGGAAAATCCTTGGGCGACTAGTCTGGCCTTGAATTTATCCGGGGCATTTCCTGGTGTTCTTTTGATCTTAAAGACCCATTTGCACCCAATGGCTATCTTGTTCCTTGGGATTGGCTCAAGATCCCAGGTTTCATTTTGTTCTAGCGACTCGAGCTCTTCCACCATGGCCTTGTTCCATTGTTCGGCGTAAGGCCCATTTAGAGCTTGTTGAATTGTCCGTGGTTCTTCATCGTCGTTCAGCTCATTCGGTTGGTAGTCCTGCTCCATTTCTTCGTCATGAATGATCGGATTATTTGGTTCATTTGGTACCTCTGTGATCCTCTCTATCAAAGGTACATCATCTGCATCCTCAGATGGCCTTGGGGAGTTTGTTGAGGCTTCCCCTGATCCACGCGGTTCATCTTCGGATGACTTTGTTAACAATTCATTGAAAGATTCCGAGGGAATGTATATAATTTCTTCGGGTTTTCCAGTCGATGGGGTTTTTTCTTCCAGGTAAAAATCTGTTTTGGCTGTGTTTTCACCTTGAACACGAGAATCTTCGATGAATTTTACGTCTCTGCTAATAATAATTTTTCCTGAGGATCTTTCAAGCAGTCTGTATCCTTTCGAGTCCTGCACATAACCTAGCAGTAAACATTCTGTTGTTTTGTGTTCAACTTATTGCGTTTTTGTTTAGGAATATGGGCATAGGCTTTGCACCCAAATTCTTTCAGATGTTTTACATCGGGTTTTCTGTTGAGCAAAAGTTCGTATGGCGTTAAGGTTCTTTCCCGGGTTGGTAAACGGTTCTGTAAATATACTGCTGTTAATGCAGCTTCACCCCAGTATTTATTGGGTAATTCTGCGTCTATTAACATCGTTCTGATTGCCTCGACTAAATATCGGTTTCGACGTTCCGCAACGCCATTTTGCTCCGGGGTGTACGGTGTGGTGTGTTGGAATTTTATTCCATGATGTTTTAGGTGTTCATTCAACTCCTGGTTAACATATTCTCCTCCTAAATCAGACCTGAAGGCTTTGGGTTTTGTCTTGAATTGAGTGATACAAAACTGGATGAAGTTTTTGATCACTTCCGTAACTTGAGACTTTTTGCGTAACAGGAAAATGTACGTGTAGCGGCTATAGTCGTCGATCAGGGTCATGATATATTTGCGTCCTCCAGGTGTTTCTGTCAGCATTGGTCCACACAGATCAGTATGTAACAGGTCCAGCGGTCGATGAGTGGTGCTCGATGCTTTCTGTGGGAAAGGATTGCGAGTGATTTTTCCTTTAATACAACATTCGCATACCTGTTTTATTGGACAGTCGTTTATCTTTATTCCCGTGACTAAATTATTACTAGAGAGATACCTAATTATCTTTGGGTCGCGATGTCCAAATCTTGCATGCCAGTGGTGGATGCAATCCTCGGGATGTTGTGGTAGGACCGCGTATGCGTAGTCAGGCCTTCTCAATTTATATACTTGTCCTATGGCGTCACCAACAGCTATTTCCTCGTTGGTTTTGGTGAATATTGCCATCTGATTATTCATAATTTTTAAATGGAAGCCAAGTTTATCCAATGTGCCTATGGAGATGAGGTTACAGTCGAAGTTAGGGACATATAACACGTTAGTGAGATTGAGTAGAGTAGTTTTTCCTTCTCTAGTTAAACATTCGATCCTTCCTTGTCCTATGCCGTGTGCTTTGCATGCTTGGCCGTTTGCTACAAGTACTGATGATGTATAATTTATGTCAATGGTGTCAAAAAAACTAGCATTATTAGTCATATGACTGCTGGCAGCTGAGTCAAGGAACCAATTAGTGTTGCATGTGTTTGAGGTAACAATGTATGCTTGGTGTAGCGTCGTTTCGTGAAAACTATCATCATTTTCATCATCACTTGAAAGGTTTTCGATAACAGCTCTGGCTTGTGCTTTCTTAAATCTTTGTTTCTTTTTCCAAGAAATATACTTTGGACATTCTGATTTCATGTGACCGATTTCATGACAAAAATAACACTCGACGTAAGCTTTACTTACATTTGCTTTCATTGCTGAGTCATAATCCTCGCTTTGTCCTAAGCTTTTTCGCCTTTTAAATTCACTAATTAAGGTTGCTTTGACGATATCAATGGTGAGCTCATCTTCTGGCCTTGAAGCAAGAACTGATATTAATGTATGGTATGATGTCGGCATACTTCTAAGGATGATCCACGGACCAAATTCAATTGCGCTTCTGTTACCCAGGGCCGTGAGATTATCGATGAGTTCCTGAATTTTTGCAACATGTTTTTCCATGTCTTCGTTATCCTGGTATTTTAGTTGTAGTAATTCGACTATTAATGAGAATTTGTTTAGTCCACTAGCCTTTTCATGGTACTCCTTTAGAGCATCCCAGGCTTCTTTTGCAGTGGTTTTGTTGCGTATAAGAGATATTTGTGTGTCCTCAATTAACAGACATATCGTGCCAAGTGCTTTGTCGTCGCGCTGATCCCACGTGTCTTGCGCGTCCTCACCCGTGGTAGGCCTTAGGTTTGCAATCGCCTTCCATGTACCTTCACGCTTCAGAAGTTTTTCTATTTTAAATTTCCATACTTGGTAATTATTGTTATTTAATTTGGCAATGCCAAAAGTAGTGTTTGTTTCTGCCATTCTTAAATTTAAGCACTAATGGAATCGATCACTACACGACGCTTCAACTCTTAAACTTTACTTTTTCTTGAACTTTACTTTTCCTTAAACTTTACTTTTTCTTGAACTTTACTTTTTCTTAAACTTTACTTTTTCTTGAACTTTACTTTTTCTTGAACTTTACTTTTCACTTTCCTTTAAAAAAAAAAGAGGAACTTTACTTTACTTTTGCACCAGCTCCTGGGCCCATAACCTGTAGGATTTTGGGAGACAGGTGCAAGTGTAACTGACAAGACGATGCGTACAGTAGCTTGTGTTTATTAATACTAACTTCATAATTACAGCTGACTAATTACTCAATGAAAGCAAATGGGTATAGGTAATGTATGTTGTATGTGTGTGTGTGTACAATAGAAACTATATGAGTCATTGATTCCAATATAAGGTTTCAAAAACTTAACATTACATGTAGTTATTCAGTCAACGGACTAAGAATTTAACATACATGTTATTTTTGCTGATCACTAGGGCCAGAAACTGCTGCAAAAGTTCTGGCCCTACTGATCACATAACCGATAAATTGTTCTTATGATATGTGAAAAATAAATTTGGCTACTTATTTAAATAGAATTCGTAAAAAACATATTAAATTTATTTTCTACAAAAAATGGATGTTACTAAGAAAATTTTAAGTAACAGAAAAATTCATCGCACTTGAAGGTAGATAAATTTCAACTTCACTTATGAGATTTGCAATGACTTTAACTAAACTTTCAATGCTCATTTGGAATCTGTACAAATCAAAAAAATTAGGAAAACGGTTGACCCTAAAGGCCATCCCTGCAACTTCCAGCGCTTAAAATTGCACTTATTACGTTTTTGAGCTAAAAATGCATCAATAACCCGAATTCGTGGTGATTAAAAAAAAAATTAGAAAAATAAATTTTTGGTCAATTTTTGAGGTGGGCCTTCTTGCCCCAGGTGGGCCATCTTGCCCCACCCTCCCCTATTTTTGTGGAAAGAAAGTTGAAATAATTAAGTAACATACTTCGAGCGCAAACAATTATATTTTCATTATTTCATTCTAAAATTATTGAATGTAACACACATTAATAAAAATATTTTGGCTTTAGAAAATTAAAAAATTTTTTTATATGGGTGATTCTCTGTAAGGACGTGTTAAATCTGTACAAAATTGTCCGACCAAATTATTTTTGATTTTATTCGAAAAAAAATTAACAGGGGCTACAAAACTATCAGCTTAATCATAACAAATGAACAGCCGACTTAATTTTTGCTTTTTCGACATTTGTGTATCTTTTGCCATATAACATGACAGCGGAGTGCTTGCCAAGGGACTGTTTTTTTATCAAATTGAGAAAAATCAAGCAAACTATTTCAATGGATTCAACTTTTCAAGTTCTCAATGAATGTTTACATTAATTAGAATAATATTAAGACTTAGGGATCCAATTTTATAAATAAATTATAAATAAAAATAGCTGACACATATTTCCAGCACAAACGGTGCTTTGACACTAAATAAAATGCCGATAAAGCGCTAACAGCCCTATGGTTATTAACCCAAGGCTAGTTAGATCCTTATAAACCTTACAAAAGGTAAAATAACACGCTGGATTTTTTTTTTGGCTTTGAACTTCTGGCAGGGGACTGATCTTAAAATGTCTGGAACAAACTTTGGTTTAATGAATTTAATGAAACAAATTAATTTTCGGTACTTTTTATTGAAGAAGATTGTTAGTTAACTAATTAAGTTTATAAGCATTATGGACCAAATTATATATTATTATTATGCTTTACTTGTACATCTCTTAGTTTTTACAAAGCTGATTCCTCTTTTTCTCCTAGCTCTACGCTTTTTCTATTCCTCATATTGGACCTCAGCAAGTCCCACCTGACACTTCATTTCTACTTTTAATTTTTGCGGCTGTGGACCGACGTGCTTTCTGTACCGTATTCACCCTGAACCTCACCTTCTCAGGAACAGAATCATGGGGAAACCACACAGAAAACCCATGATAGTACAGCCGGAGCTGGGCTAAGTCTACAGTGATTGATAAGAAACTCTTCTTTATCGACCACTGGAGCATTAGGCCCCTCTCCTAGTGTGCAGAGATCCCTCGCGCTAGCCAACGTTGACTAAAGTGGTCACCCATTCAAGTTGTTGCTTAAATGTGTGATCGCCCAAGTCAGACGTGTGCCGCCCGGCTATCTCTGCCACTTCCAGAGGCTGGCAACGTAACGTAACACACATATTTTTAATTATAATCACTGAAAAATATTGGTGCGTGCTGGGATCGAACCCGGGTCCCACTCTTTCGAAAAGCGAGCACCGAGCCGACCAGGCCATTGCCAGCCTTCGACCAAATTATATATTATGAACGAATAACTTAAAATTTAATCTTAAAGTTTTAATTTTGGGAATGGGACAGCCCAGGGGACTGATATTTCGGTGGTTTACGAATTTATAGCAAAAAAACCAAAATTTATTTCATTTTAGTTTTCAATGCTCCAAATAGAAATGTTTTTTTACTTTCGTAATAAATTTTTTTTAATAACAAAATAACAATTTTTCTAATAAAAAAATGCCTGGGACAGCAAAAAACATCCTTACAGAGAATCATCCATATGTTTATTGTAATTTTTTATTGTATTTATCATCAAAGTTTTTGTTTTTATTTCGATTTTTATATAAGATATTAAAATATATCGAGAAAAAAATAGTGAAAAAATCGATGGCAAGATTATTTTTTTTTATTCAACTTTAGAAAATGCCTTTGAATTCTCTCAACTACAATATCTCTATGAAGTTGACTTCATGAAAAAAAAAAAAGAAAATCTATAAAATATTGATTGATGCTCGTAGCACACGTGTGATCAAAATAGGTTTCGCATTCAATATACTTTCAAACTATTTTATGAATTAATCACTTTCAACTGTATTATGTTATCTCGAAACTAGACCATACTCTTACTAACAAATCATCAAGCATCTAAAAGTACCCTTTCCCTCTCTCTTTCTCTTTCTCTATCTTTCTCTAAAACTGAGCAACGAAAGTTTGGTTTGATCCAAGTCATACGAATAGGAGAGCGATATATACATCGAACAAGTGTACATTGAGCAAAACTGATGAGACCAATGTATACATTAGTTCGAAACTGCAAACATTAGACAAATACACAGTAAAAAATTTTGCGTCATTGCGTCAAAAAATTTTGTGTTAAATATTTAACACTTTTATGTATAAATTTAACATTTATTGTCTTAAATTAACACAGAAAAGTGTTGAATATTTAACATAAACATTTTTTACACCAAATTTTTTGACGCATTGACGTAAAATTTTTTACTGTGTACATTGATGAACAGTTACAGAAATCCACCAATTCATTTAACCTCGATAGCTTGTGTGCAGTCATAAGAAACTGAATTTTTCTAAAAATTTTGTGAAGAATTGAAGGGGAAAAAACTAAAAAAGGTATCAATTAATTAATAAGTTTGTGAAAAAAGTTCCTAAATGTCTAGATATGGCCTGATATCGAAATTGGCCTTATCAGGCCATATGGTGACTCTTCGTATTATCTGAAACTAATTGCGTCTCCACTAAAATATATATATACAATAAGATCTCGATGGAAAATATCTCTGATCAAAAAAATCTCAAGACGAAAATATCTCACAACAAAATCTCTTATGTTTTTATTTTTTTTTTAGTGATATTGAAATCTAGAAGTAGTGACCTAGTGAGGGTTGGGAGGCTAAGCCCCCCAATAAACAATAATCCTTCATTATTGGGTGCTTCATTGTGATAATTGATATTTATGGTTACGTTCTATCATATTTCTATTAATATGCTATCATATTGATATTTTTTTTATGTATTTTACGTGATAGTTTTAATATTTATGGTTATTTACATGCCAAGTTTGAATATGTTCTAAAAATTTGTTTTAATTGTATAAAATAACAGATTTCATTTAATATTGATAGTTATGATATGATTATGAAGATATCTTTCTAATAAGAACTTTTTTCGTGAGAAGTTTTTTTTCATTGCAAGCTATATCAAATTACAAATGACCATATATAGTCTGTCGACTAATAGTAGTATTGGATATCTCCGACAGAGAGCGCATGATCGCTGAATCGTCTCCTTAGAAGGAAGTTAACCTTGAGGTGTTGTTTTAAGGTATTTCAGGTCTATACCTTTGGCTTGACCTTTCGGAGATTATCCTTCGCCTCTTTCATGTGTATACGTGCTAAATTTAAGTAAAATTTTAATAAAATTAGACAATTGAAGAGCTAAAGGGGAAATAAACCCCCTTCATTAAAGCCCTGATTGTCATTTGCCGGCTAGTGCGACTTGTTTTACGGAGCAGAATATCCTCAGTACGCTTTCGTTTTCTGTAGTGTGTACATGTTTTAAAAAAACGTTGTGTAACGTTCGTTTGAGAATTTGAGTTGTATTGTGACTTAAAGGTAAGAAATTTGTTTTTTATAACTTTTTGTTTTGTTTTAGGAACCCTTTTTGAAACCAGCTCGGCTCGCCAGCCGCAGCAGCAGCTGTTTTGGCTCGTGGAGCGCAGCCAAAACGAGCGGTTATCGTGTTGTGTTTATTCCTATGCTAGGCTCGTTTGCTGCAGCAGCAGCCGTAACGGCTCAGGAGACGCAGCCGAGACGTCATAGCAATTGACGTGTATGCTCTTGATGCATTTGTGTCGGCTCGATTAATTCGCAATTAATGGCTCGCGGACTTTTCTTCCCGAGCTGAATTTATTTCTTCTTTTCAATATCCTGAGATATCTCTTGTAATTTTTTCCTGTTCTCTTCCAGAGGAACAAAGAAATTTGGACGACTTTGGAGGATTTACTGGAGGAATCGGCTTCGACGGAGGAAGAAGATCGAATTTTGGATCGCCTCAAGTTGTTGACTCAAGAATCTTTGCCGGATGGTTGGAAGAATTAGAAGACAATGGACCTTTCTATGGAAGATTTGTTTGGAGCGGACCTGGAGGTTGATCCTCAGATTTTAAGGGGTTACATGCACGGAGAAAAAAATTTTGCTGTAGAAACTCTAGTAGTTAGTTAGTTGTAAAAAGTTCCAGTAGGTTAACGTATTCTTATAGTAACAATACCGTTTGGCTGCTGCAACTCTACATCGTTGAGCTCTGAGAGCTAAACGTTATTTACCTCTCACAACTCTACAGGATCGTTCTAAGACTATAACAAATTTGTGGCAGTCTGCTTAGTAAATTTTTTACGATTTAGCATTGATAATTTAATAAATAAATGCGACAGAACGAATTTATATTTCCAACAATAATTGTATATGACAAATAAGAATAGTATTATAATAGAAATAAAATAATAATAGAACTTATATTACAAATAAAAATTATTTGTAAAATAAAAATATGGTCGTCACAAAATTATCTTTATTTTCTTGATTATATTAATAAATATTGGACATAAAATCACTACCGTATATGCACAAGAAAAGATAAAATAAACGAAAACAAATTTTATTTTGTGTTAAATGGGGTCTTTTTAATGTATTCCGATAACTTATCACTTATCACAATATATTCAACTAATAAATTTAATTAACAGTCACTGCAAATGAACCTTGAAAAACTACAAATACAAAACTGTTCTAACGAAATTCAATTTGACAAAAAAAAAACCTATTTCCTTAAATAAATAAACTGGAAACTTAATTGTCCTCATATATTTTTAATAATATGGATGAGTAACAAAATAATTCTGTTTGTCATTTTAGAAAATTACGAAATATGTCAGCGCACTCCACTACTGCGCAACGTAGGGCGCTCCCAACTATACCGTTTGGCTCTGAAAACAATCCCGTAGAGCTCTGAGAGCTCAACAACATTGAGTTTTTAGAACTAAATAACATTATGTTACTGTAACTCTACAACGAATAGTAAACTGTGTATAGTTGTGGTAACTCTACAGTTAGGTTACCAGAACGAAATTTTTTTTTCCGTGTGGGTTTCGTAGGGGAAAAAAGGCCTATTTTCAATAATTTTTTTTCTATATAAAAAATTATTTATTTAATTCAAACTTTTTTCTGTCTTAAAGATATACATTTAAAGAATAATTTCTGAGATTTTCAAAAAAAAAAAAATTAAAACTCCGCCATTGTGACGTCATTTCCGGTGACCCTTCGAAAAAAAGGTGCGTCCGCGCTGTCAGCATAACTCCTGATAGGATCATCTAAAATGAAAAAACAAAAATACGTGTTTTAGTTAAGACCATAAACTCGTGCTTAAATGGAGAAAAAAAAAGTAACCATTGGAATTTTGGCAGACCTTTTTCCAAAAAAATGATAATTTCGGTCAAATTTGCTCGACATTTTTTTTTTTTAAATAGTTGTAATTGAAAAAAAAAATCCTCCATACAAGCACGAGTAAATTGTATCTCGAACACCTATGTAAAATTTCATCAAGATTGGTTGAGTAGTTTCTGAGAACTTTTGACAGCCGACTTTGAAAACACAGTTCCGAGAAAAACGCGTTTAAATTTTTGAGTAACAATAAAAGTGGAAAAAGATGTTTTTTGTAACTTACAGTGAATCGTCGATTCCTGGGCCATAAAGTAAAAGATCCTGCAGCAGTTGCAATGTCCAGGGCATCCTTTTGCTCCTGTCGATGACGGATTCTGGCTTCGCGAGTCTCGCTCGCAGATTTTTTTTCGGCTGCGCACACACGGTTTTCATCCGAAATTCAGGCATATTCGTGGGAGTTTCGGCCTAATTTTAAATCCATACCGTGCATACTCAATAATAAAGCTGATGTTCCTTCATTGAAGATACAAACAGCGACCAATGTCGCAATATTTACAATCTTCGAATCAGCAGGAAGTATTTTTGGAGTAATTTTCCAGATCAACTGGTTGAAGTTCTCGTTGTTATTTTGTGTGAAACCACCAACATACCGTTCCAGAAGCTCATCCTTACTGAGATTTTCATATATTGGTTTCATAGCAATCAAAACTTCATCTGGTAATGGAGTATACTCATGTTTAAATGATGAAAGAGTATTTGTAGCTGATGCTCGTTGCCAAGCGCACCAAGAGTCTGGAGCTTTTGGACAGCTATCGTGCTGAGGTTTTTTATCTGTAGAGCTATAGTGATAATAGGTAGCCCATATAGCGTCTTTCATTTTTTCCACTGATTCACAGTTTCTTCTTATCGCTAAACCATAGTACACAGTTAATTTGTCTATTAGTTTACTTGTCAGTTTACCTTTGCCAGAAAGAGTTTTTTTTGTGTTTTTTTACCTTTTACTATTTTTTCCTCAGTTGTTTTCTTTACTAACTCACGCAAACGGGTCTCCATTCTTTTCTGCACGTGTCCAACGCATTCTTTTTTATTTATAAAAAAATCTTCACCGTAAGGTTAGGCTTTGAGAGGACCAGAGTAGGTTTTTGAGTCCCCATCTCCTATATAATTCACAAACCTCAGTCCATGATCTTCATCTTCATTTTTAATAATGTTAGAACACCGCACAAACGATGAAAGAGTTGAGAAAACCAAGGCAAAATCTATGATTGAATATTGGAGCGTGTACTCTTCTGGCACGTGCTCTTTATCATCACCTTTTAATTTTTTTGCTGAGGTGCTCGTGAAGGAACTATCATCAGTTTCCGGATTTTTACCATTAAAGGACCGTCTCCTTTTTTTCGGTCTATCTTTTCTACGAGCTCCAAGGGCTAACTGTTTTCTTGTAACTTTATGCATTGTTTATCAAATTCACAACTGACACTAGATAACCACTAATAATACCACGTTTTTAATAATTTTTATGATAGAAACTTGGGATAACCTCAAATGAACCTCGTCCTTCAATGAGTATTCACCAAATAAAATATGTCAAACTAGTTGTCCTTAGGAAGTGAAAGTTATATACAACAATGACAGACAAACAATAGACGAGCAGCTGCTCACTATACCTGAGGCGCGCTGACCTTTCTATACCTGACTTGGAGCGCACACCTTCCAAAGGCTGTATCTCCGAAACTATTATTCGGATCGACTTGAAAATTTAGGATAATATTCTTGATGTTGTAAAAATTATTAAGCAAAAAAAAATCGATTTTTTTAACACACGAAACCCATGTAACCCCTTAAATAAATTGCACTTTGCTCTTCCTACTGTTGGAATTGCAAAAGCCTTTAATCCATCTGCGGTGGATCTTCCAGAAAAACAGTACAGAGATATAAAGGTCAATATGTTGCGCTGGTCTTTTAGTAGGGCACTGATAATGAGTTCTCCTTGTTTAGTGAATAAACTCAAAGGTACAGCTGCTCAAGCGGAAATTTTTCTGCATGCTGTACAACCTGTTAAAGATTTATGTATCTCGCGTAAGCTGGCAGCACAGGAGTTGAAAAAGGCCACTGGGGAAGAGGTTGAAGAAGAAGAGATAGTTGAGCCGCCGTCTAAGAGATCCAGATACGAAGTTTTGGAGGAAAAAATGCATGAAATGTTTAATACTCCGATGGCAATATTTGATGAGGTGAAAGAAAATCGTTGTGTTAGCGAAAGAGATTGGGATTTCAGTGAGGACGACGAGGAGTCGGAGGATGACCACGATTCGATTTCAGGAATTCATTCTACAGGTTCAGCATGGAATCCTCCAAAAATTGAAGAGTCACCGATTGAATCAGCTAATGACTTGGAGGCTTTGTCTATGGATCCACAGGTTAAGGAAAAAGAACCAGTAATTCCGCCACCATCAGCAGATATTAAAGTTCATGGAATCTCTTGTCAGAAGTTAGACTCATCAAGTTGGAATAATATTCGATACAAAGAAGTGCAGAAAAAGCTTCATGCTTCTCCTGTGTTTGATACTCTAAAAGTTAATAGTCAGCTGAAAAGTGTAGTTAATAGATCGTACTACCAAATTTTATTGGAGCGTATGGACGAGTTAGCTGGAACTATCTCGCATGGCCTACTGAAACAGAGGGAGTATCTTAACCCTTTAGAGTCAGAGGATCTTGAAACGTCTTTGCGTGAGAGTAGTGGGGGGAGCGCAAATCCATAGTAAGACCCAAGAGTGGGGTTTCAAGGTCAGACTCTAAAGGGTTAAAGAAGGTTTGAAAACATTAGGTTCCAAACATCCTGATGCTTACAACAGTATTAAGGAAGTCTTTGTGGGAAATTCACCTTTCAAGGAAGTTTCTGATGACTTACTGCAATTTACTTGTGCTAGGAGAGCGGAAGTTTTGAAATGAGGAGGAAAGTTTTTAAGCCTAAGGACCAACATCATGCGGCTAAATTAGCAGAAATTCCTCCTTTGGAATCCCATTTATTCGATGAAGAACTTTTGTCGAAATTTTTGGATCAGCAAGGTGGTGTGAATAAGGTTTTCTCGATTTTCCGTCAGCCATTCAAAGAAAAACCTTTTATGGAAACAGGAATAAGTTCCCCCAGAAGTCAGCTGGTCCGAGGAATGGTTCTTCAAAGAAACTTGCTGCCCAATCTACATCTAATTCCTCTTCCTCTAGTTCCTCCTTTCGTAAGAACGCATCAAGAAACTCAAGGAGAGATTCGAGAGATTCAAGAGGAGATTCCAGGTGAAGCGACTCTGATAGAAGATATTGTCGTTCCCAAAGGGCATGACGATGGGTTCCAAGCCGGTCAGTTGAGATTCTACATCCCCCAATGGCGCAAGTTAGGAGCCCCAGACTATGTTTTAGATCTAATCAAAGGTTACATAATTCCGTTTATCAAAAAACCTCTGGCGGTTCCTCTTTCCGAGAAAAACAAAAGAAAATTCAGCACAAAAGTATCACCTCAAATGTCAAAGGAGATAAGAGAGCTGTTGAGATTGGGAGTCCCGGGTCAAAAAATTTAGTCTGTTTTATGATTAATAAAATTTTTAATATTTTCATTCAATTTAATTTTATTATGTTATTATCTATTTTATAAAAAGAATTTAATCTGTTTTTGCCCGGACTATTCCTAATTCAGACCAATTTGAGATCATTTTTAATGTTATAATAAAATTGTTTTCTATTGTTTCAAGACAAAAATCAGACTTTTTTGTCACAATCATTTAACTGGTTTTGATCGCATCAAGGTCAAAAACAGACCAAAACGTTGCATAATTTTTAGTCGGTTTTTGATCGTCTGTAGATCAAAAACATACCTTTTACGAATTAGATAGTAATAATAATGATAATAAAAATAATAATAATAATATATTTATTTATTTATTTATTATTTTATTCATGTCCTCGAAGATCCTCTACAGGGCACAGTTTTTCATTCTCTGAAATTCAAATAGTGACTATTCACTATTTCGTAGTGCAATGAATACCAAGCGGTATTCTTCGCACTACCAAATAGTGAATACGGCTCGATAAATGATGTGTGAAAGCGTGAAAGTATAAAATTTACCATTAATCTTGTCATCTTGTCAACATTTTAATCTTGTCGATGTATTCACATTGTGTTTAATAACGATAATTAGAAAACTCTAGATTTAGATCCATAATCAAACGATGAGAACTATTTTATATACGTATGTTAATACGAATTTATTAGTTATCACTGCAACTAATATTCGCAGTTACAAAACTTTTATAATCCATGAAATGTTAAGCTATGACAAATAAATATGATAGATATAAGGTTATAATCGACGTTCAGTTTATAAAACAAGAGAGCGCATGAATATATTATAAATTAATTTATTTTTTAAATAAATGCGACTTATAATTTTTTCTTTATACCTCGGTCGAAAGTACGCATCTTTTGCTCCTATTTCGAGGCAGAAAGTTAAAGATTCGTGCATTGATTAAGCTACATTCGCCTTCTATAACAGCGGGAGCAAATGCTTTTCGCTACCGCGACTGACATTAGTCGCTTTGTTACTAACTATGTTTTGTTTACGCTGATCATTTACGATTGATGGTACAATACAACTTGGTTATATTTCTTTCTTTCTTCTACTTACATGAAATATTTCATATATAGATAGAGATATAGAATAAAAAATATAACTGTCGTAAGAGTGAGTAGATCATCCGATGTAACTTATAACCATATTGTACTGTACTGAGAGATTCAGTTTGAGCAGTGACGTGTGTAAATGGATCAACTTTATTCAATTAATGAAATATTTAAGAAAAATGTACGCAGTAACAACAAATTTAATTTGATTTTTATTAATTATTTGTTAATTTTCAAGATAATATATGCTTTTCGTTTTTTCTACTTTTAACCGCAGAATAATCTATTATATTTGTTGAATTCAAGAAATT
>NC_058159.1:22317908-22338447 GCF_020080835.1 Cotesia glomerata | reverse complement strand
ATTGCTGCCAGTCTCGCTGGTAATTTTGCTAGCGATCACGGTGATGGTATCGCTGGAGATTACGCTGACAGTCATTCTGAGAGTCCCGCTGGAGATCACGCTGACGATCTTTCTGGAGGTCTCGCTGGTGATTACGCTGACGGTTTTTCTGGGAGTCTCGCTAGAGATCACGCTGACGATATCGCTGGAGATCATGCTGACGATCATTCTGGAGGTCTCGCTGGAGATCACGCTGACGGTCTCTCTAGAGGTTTCGCTGGAGATCACGCTGACGATCTTTCTGGAGGTCTCGCTGTTAATCACGCTGATGGTCTTTCTGGGAGTCTCGCTGGCCATCACGCTGACGATCTTTTTGGAAGTCTTGCTGGAAATCACGCTGACGATCTTTTTGGAGATCTCGCTGGTGATTACGCTGACGGTTTTTCTGGGAGTCTTGCTGGAGATCACGCTGACGATCTCGCTGGAGATCATGCTGACGATCTTTCTGGAGGTCTCGCTGGTGATCACGCTGACTGTATTTCTGAAGGTCTCGCTGGAGATCACGCTGAGTCAGCGTGATCTCCAGCGAGACTCCCAGAAAAACCGTCAGCGTAATCACCAGCGAGACCTCCAGAAAGATCGTCAGCGTGATCTCCAGCGAGACTCCCAGAAAAACCGTCAGCGTAATCACTAGCGAGACCTCCAGAAAGATCGTCAGCGTGATCTCCAGCGAGATCTCCAAAAGATCGTCAGCGTGATCTCCAGAAAGATCGTCAGCGTGATCACCAGTGAGACCTCCAGCGAGATCATCAGCGAGACCTCCAGAGAGATCGTCAGCGTGATCTCCAGCAAGACTCCCAGAAAACCGTCAGCGTAATCACCAGCGAGATCTCCAAAAGATCGTCAGCGTGATTTCCAGCAAGACTTCCAAAAGATCGTCAGCGTGATGGCCAGCGAGATTTCCAGAAAGACCATCAGCGTGATTACCAGCGAGACCTCCAGAAAGATCGTCAGCGTGATCTCCAGCGAAACCTCTAGAGAGACCGTCAGCGTGATCTCCAGCGAGACCTCCAGAATGATCGTCAGCATGATCTCCAGCGATATCGTCAGCGTGATCTCTAGCGAGACTCCCAGGAAACCGTCAGCGTAATCACCAGCGAGACCTCCAGAAAGATCGTCAGCGTGATCTCCAGCGGGACTCTCAGAATGACTGTCAGCGTAATCTCCAGCGATACCATCACCGTGATCGCTAGCAAAATTACCAGCGAGACTGGCAGCAATACCATTAGTACAACTTCTATAGCGAAACGACCTCCAGCGAGACCATCAGCGTGATCTCCAGCGAGACCTCCAGAAAGACCGTCAGCGTAATCTCGAGCGAAACCGTCACTGTGATCGCTAGCAAAATTACTAGCGAGACTGGCAGCCATACCATTAGCACAACTCCCAGCAAAACGACCTCCAGTGATACCGACAGCAAGACCTATAGAAAAACTATCAGCGTGATCTCCAGCGAGACCGTCAGCAAGATTTCTAGCGTGACCTCCAGCGAGACCTTTAAAAAGACCGTCAGTGCGATCTCCAGCAAAATTACCAGTGAGACCGGGAGCAATTCCTTTACGCGATCTCCAGCAAAATCGCCAGCTTGTCACTGTTCACTTTTATTCATTTCATTAAACATTTTAGTTACAACACGGTGTTTCAAATTCTCTTCTTTATTTATCTGAGCAGCACAGACTTTGTATTTGTTTACAAGCACCTTCACATCTGCAAACTAACCTGTTTTTTTTTGACATATTTTTATATTTTCATGTTGGATTAGCAATCTAAATTTTATTTTTTATTCAAGCTGCTGTCTTCACTTAATAGCGATAAACAAAAACAATTTATTTATTACGACCAATCAGGAACGCTTGGCTACGCCTATCTTCTGTCTCTCTCTTTAAAAACTAAATTCTCGGCCCTAGTTATTATATTTATGACTTAAGCCGATTATGTTTTTTATGGATATGGCGATGGCCTTGAGTCTGGAGTGACAGTGGTCACCAAACGTAGCCGAGGTCACAGGATAGGAGTAAAAAGTATATAGTTAGAGGTGTCGACAGACAATGAGGGCTGTCGAAATATTTTTGCCAGAAGAAGTACTTAAGGTACTTAGACGAGTAGTTCTGGTTGAGGATTGATCGAGTAAAAACATCGAGTAAAAGATATCAAGCATATCTTGCTGACCCCGGTTTCGTTCTCGACCTTATTGCCCAGTGCCTTTACTTTTTATATTAATTATATTTGAAGAATTAGTCGTAATATTGTTTACACGAGAGTGTACATTACATTTTAAATTTAGATCAGTGTTAATGATGGAACAAACGAATCCATGCAATGGACTCTACCAATGCTCCTAAAAATGCTCTTCCGACGTATACATATCTAATTTTATATTCCAATGTGTTAGTTATGGGACCCATAAAATCATGTCTCTGTCTGATTTATTCTCCTATAAATATTTTATACGTTTCGATGTTCTATTGATTATAAAAAATAAAAAAAGTTTGGAAAATCCAAAAGTGCACGCTATAACGCTCATTCATTTTTTAAGCAAAAATAAATTGTGTAATTGATTAAAAAACAAAAATTCTAATTAAGTAATTTCTTACAGAGCATTTTTTTTTTAATGTTTTATTATTTGTTATAATTTTTTTATTATTATTTTTTTTTTTTAATTTCACGTGAAAAATAAGAAAAATTCGTTTGTCTTTGTACGGTTGTATCGTAGTGAATTTTAATAAAAATTTAATTTAAAAAGAAATATGTGAACTAGGCTACTGATATGAAATACGGACCCAGTTCATCGCATTCTTAAACTAATAAAAAAAGTCGGGTCTTGAAATATCAATTTGTTCGGGAGTAATCGTTGGTACATCCAAAATGGGGTGACATCCGGACGTCCACGTAAAATTTTTTTCAAAACATTTTTTTTTTCAAAATAGCTATATGAAATGATTTTAGAAAGTAAAAGATGGTTTAATTTAAGTGTTTTCTCGGTGTACATCTACTTATATTATTGTATAAGTGTAATATGGTTGTGATAGAGACATTTAAAGATCACAAAATTGCTTGACCTTGACGAGTCGAGCATAAAGCACAACCTCACGCGCTTCGCACTATGAGCGCCTCACGCGCTTCGCACAATTATTATTGATTATAATTATAATTATTATAATAATTATTATTGATTATAATCAATCACAGTCAATTTTAAACAACTGATTAATTTAATTAATTTATCGGTGAAAAAATTTTTTAATATGGCCACATCAGGCTACATCAGGCTATGGATATAAGAAAAAAAAATGAATTAGTTTGATAGTTCAATTTTTTATTTTTTGAGAAAGGTTTCCATCAATTAATATGTTTTATTAAATAAAAATGTGTTTCATTGTTGATTAAACTAGAAGTCAATGTACGATAAACTCCTAAGTACAGTCAGAAAATTATTTTTACATAGATTAAGGTATTACCCTCGTCAGAGTCGTTTTCTTAGGATTTTTTCTAAACTTTGGCAGATTAATTTTTATATAATTTTGCATCAATTGGCGCAATTTGAGAATTTTTGACCATCTAGTTTCCAAGATATTTAATTTCAAAGTTTGAGTTTTGAACGCTCTTATACATTACGGTATACGGGATATCGAAAAGTTTACCTACAAACATTTTTATATCTTAGAAACTTTTCTTAGGATCTTTTTAAAAAACTAGAGTAACGTTAACTAACAACTAAACAATTTAAAAAAAAAATTTATTGATAATTACCACACAGTTTCAGAGATATTTATTAATAAGTAATAAAAAATTTACCAGATTTTAGCCGTGGAGGGGATACGTTAATAAAGCTGTGACAACAGCGCAAGTTTTGTGAGCCGCGAAAGAAGTATGAGACGCGCATGCGCTGACAAATTTTAAAAGTTTAATTTACGTTAGGTGTAATATTATAGTTATTAATTTTATTTATTTAAAAAAAATAACAATGATTATTTTATGAAAATAAGTATTTTTCTATTTTTATAAAAATTCAAAAAGTTAACAATTTTAATATAATAATATTTATTAATCTTTCATAAGTTATAAAAATAATAGTCAGATGAAAAAATAAAAAAAATACTAAAATTTTAAATTAGTCAATACATCAACATAAAAAAATTAGTTACTGATTTTTCTGAAAAAACAAAACAATATTGTCAATTATTTTTTTTCTATTTGTTATTTGCATAGTTATTTTCATATTTGTTAGAGATTTTTGTCGTTTTTCAAGGAGTTTTTTTATGAATCGTCCTTTATAAGTCAATTTTTCAGACATTGTAATTATATTTCTGAATAAATGTATGTAAATAAATAAATAAACGCATGTGTCAAAACAGAGGTTAATCTACAGTTAGTCCAAAACACTACAGTATAACCACTATAAAATATCTCAACGCTCACGCAGCGTTGCCAGACTTTTCAAAAGATCAGTTTCTCGTTCTTGATTGGCTGAAATAAGTACATAAACAGCAAAAAGTTTTAGGCTTGTCAATAATGACTATCCAGTATGTGTACCGTACACTCTAGAACAAACTTTTGACGACGGAAGTCGCGAGGGTAATATAAACCGTTTTCTACCCCGCAGGGAGGAAAACGATTATTTCGGGTCTTGCCAAAGGCTTGACCTTTCGGAGATTATCCTTCGCCTCTTTCATGTGTACACGTGCTAAATTTAAGTAAAATTTTAATAAAATTAGACAATTGAAGAGCTAAAGGGGAAATAAACCCCCTTCATTAAAGCCCCGATTGTCATTTTCCGGCTAGTGCGACTTGTTTTACGGAGCAAAATATCCTCTGTACTCTCCGAAAAATGACGGCAAGGCCTTGCTCAGGTCAAGCCTTTGGCAAGATCCGAAATAATCGTTTTCCTCCCTGCGGGGTAGAAAATGGTTTATATTTCAGGTCTATGCCTTTGGCTTGACCTTTCGGAGAGGTGTTTGCATTCTGCCGGCATCTAGAGCGTACTGTGACCTGAAAACTTTTTAAAACATAGTAAACTTTAAATAGCAAAAAGGGAACCCATAAATTGAAAAAGTATTTTAATTTTATTAGCCTTAACAAGTACAATTAAAGCTAACACAATAAATTATTGACTATTAGGTCAATTAAAGCAAAAACTTAATAGAATTTAAAATCTCAAAGAGCATTGAAAGAAAAAAAAAGAACATTTTTAGACTTAGCAGTCGGTTTTTTAACGAATTTACAATAATACTTGAAAAAATTTTTAGGACCAGACCAATTACCCCGTTTTAAAATCTCATCAACATCAACATTTTTTTCAAAATTATAAGTCACAACCGCCGAACGTACAGAACCTGGAGTAGCTTTGATATTGGAAGCAGAAAAAATTGTTTTCAACCAGCCTGCAATAATTGTAAGGGACGCTGTTTTAACCTTTCCTCTAATCGAGATAAACAAGTTCATCAAGCCTGGAACTGCCTTCCTCCTATTTGCTGACAATTCAATAAGCTGGTTAACCCAATAAACCAAGTTGAAAACCTCTTGCTTTATCTTTTTTAATTCCCAGCTTGATTGACGATGACTAGCTGAGTCAGTCTTTGAACCGAAAACCGGCGAAAAAATTATCGAGTCCTTTCTCAAAACAAAATTATCCGGAGCAATTGATAAGAGCGTGAGATCATGGACTCTTCGACCCGAAGCAAGCAACAGAAGAATAGCCGTGTGTCTTGAAACTTCAAAAATGCTACTCTTATTTGGAGGATTAATTTTCAACCAGTCAATAACTAATTCGATATTCCAGACCTCCTTGCGCGGAACCACAGATTTCACTTCTTGAAGACTAATGGCTTTCAACATGGACTTCACCACCGGATGAGAGCAGAGCTTTACATCACCTTCAGGATCTACTAGGGTACCAACTACTGATTTTTTTACCAAGATCGTCTTATATGACAGCTTCTTTACCTTGAGCAACCATGAAAGGTAGGACGCAAACTGTTGAGGATCTGGTCTGTCAGGAACTACACCATTGTTCTTACACCACAACATCCATTGTCTCCAGGCTGAAGTATAGGTTTTCCACGTTGAATCTCGCCAAGCAGAAGAAAGCAGATTAACATCTTGATCACTTAGACCAGTTAACTTACTCCACCCCGTATCTTCCAAACTTCTAAACAAAACTCTTTCACGTTCTGGGGAGGTAGACTTGTCGATACATCGACCAGATGATGATCCAGGTTCCACAGAGCAAAAGAAGCTCCTATACTCCTGCTTTTCAAATCCGCTCTCCAAAACGTCTTCTCCCACCGAGGTGTCACTACCAGGAACAGGCCCTTCGCTTTGTTCAGGTGTTGAAGAACTTTGGGAATTAAAGGAGGTGGAGGAAATACCCAAGCCAGATCCACTGACCAGTTCCTGCTGAAGGCATTTATGAAGAATGCCTCGTAATCGCTGACATCCATCGAAACATTTCTGGACTACCTTCGACTTGCTTGACGCAAAGAGATCGATCTGAGGTGTCCCGAACTTCTCGAAGATCATCCTGGTGGCACTGCTTTTCAGATGCCAATCCGGTAGCGGAAGATCCCTGGAAAGGCTGTCCGCCACACAGTTGTATCGGCCCGGTAGGAAAAATGGAATCAATTGAATCTTGGACTGATGCATCTCCATTAACAACTGTCTGACTAGACGCTGCAGAATCAGTGAGCGCGTTCCTCCTTGCTTCCGGATATACGCCACCACTGTCTTATTGTCGGACTGTCTTGTTCTTCAGGAATTTTCTGGAGTTCTGAATCGCTATCAATACTGTGAACAATTCCTTGCGATTTATATGCCAATTCAACTGCCCCTGAGACCATAATCCCGACTCCGTCCTGTCGTCCAACTGGTATCCCCAACCTTGATCTAAAGCATCCGTTGTCAGAAAGATTTTCGGATCCCTTTGGAAGATCTGGCTGGTCTGATCCAGGTTCTCCTGCCACCAAACACAATCCTCCCAAGCCTCCGGGGGAATTCCCTTCAATTTCTTCGGGCTTGCTTTCGGAAGTTTTCTGAAAGATCTTTGTAAATTGCGAGAAAGCAGACGACCCAATGGAATTACTAACGATGCAAAATTCAGTTGACCCAACAGAGATGCTGCCATCTCCCCGTTCCACTTCTGAGACTATTTTATTTGGTGAATTATTTTGAGGATACGATCTTTCTTGTCTGTCGGTAACCACATTGTGTTCAAATGGGTGTTCCAGCTGATTCCAAGAAACTCCAATTCTTTTGTAGGCTCCAATATTGACTTTTTGAAATTTATTGTCCAACCTAATTTTTGGAGTAAAATAATTGTTTGATTGATTTGAGTTATTAATACCTCCTTCCTCTGATTAGCAAATAAAAAATCGTCCAGATAAACTAATACTTTCATCCCCATCTGGCGAAAAAGACTTGCAAGCCAGTTGCTTATTCTGGAAAAGGTGAGAGGAGCTGTTGCTAAGCCGAAAAGAAGACACGTGAAGTTGTACACTTGGCCTTTGTAAGACACACAAAGGTACCTTCGATGTCTCGGTCTTATTGGAATGTGAAAATAGGCTTGGGAGAAGTCCAACTTCACCATGTAATCGTCTTTCTGAAGAAATTTTGGAACTTTCTGCTGGTTTGTCAAACGAAATTTCTTTGGACATAGATACTGGTTTAACTGACAAAGGTTGAAAATTTGACGCATTGAACCACCTGGCTTCGGGATGAGGAACATCGAGGAGATGAACCCTGTCGAGCTCCTAGTCTCTTCTAACACCCCGGGTCGAAAAATTTAAACTGATTTTAAGCTAAATGATCTACATTTGAACTTATTGATCTGTATTTGAACTTTTAAAAACATTTTCATATATATTTGATCTACTATTCAAATTATTTTTGACTGTTTTAAGTCTAAATAACTTTTTAGTAAAATAATTGAGCAGCTATGAATATTTTATGCTGTTTTTAATCTAATGAGACTAAAAAGTTTTAAAAGTTTGATCGGTTTTTAGTCTAGTTAATTTGTAGATGAACTTAATACATATTGTTTTCAAATTCAACATGAAATCTTATACTGTTTTTGTTCTACAATTTTCACTCTAAATGTTCGAATGCCAAAAGTCGACTAAGATGGTGACTTAAAATTTTTGGACTCAAAAGTATCTCATTAATAGTATATTACACTATTAGGGCAGAAAGTTTGAGATTTCTGCACTGCGCGCCATGATGCCCGAGGCGTAGCCGAAGGCATCACGGCGCGCAGTTCAGAACTCTTAAACTTCTGCCCGTGTAGTGTATACTATTTTTCTTTATAGCCGGCCGAAAGTACGTAAAATATTTCATTTATTGTATCAAAAAATTGATGCCTGCCCCCGACATTTGCGGCACGAGCGAAGCAAGTGCTGCTGGTCGGGGAGGGGGGCAGGCATCAAATAAAAAAATTAATGTAAAATCAAATAAAAATAATTAAAAACATTTTATTTTTTAATTTTTAGATTAAATAAAACTGAAATTTCTTGAATTCAACAAATATAATAGATTATTCTCGGTTAAAAATAGAAAAAACGAGCATATTATCTGAAAATTAACAATAATTAATAAAAATCAAATTAAATTGTTGTTACTGCGTACATTTTCTAAATATTTCATTAATTGAATAAAGTTGATCCATTTTACACACGTCACTGTCAAACTGAATCTCAGTACAGTACAATCTGGTTATAAGTTACATCGGATGATCTACTCACTCTTACGACAGTTATATTTTTATCTATATCTCTATCTATATATGAAATATTTCATGTAAGTAGAAGAAAGAAAGAAATATAACCAAGTTGTATTGTACCATCAATCGTAAATGATCAGCGTAAACAAAACATAGTTAGTAACAAAGGACTAATGTCAGTCGCGGTAGCGAAAGCATTTGCTCCCGCTGTTATAGAAGGCGAATGTGTAGCTTAATCAATGCACGAATCTTTAACTTTCTGCCTCGAAATAGGTGCAAAAGATGCGTACTTTCGACCGAGGTATAAAGAAAAATTATAAGTCGCATTTATTTAAAAAATAAATTAATTTATAATATATTCATGCGCTCTCTTGTTTTATAAACTGAACGTCGATTATAACCTTATATCTATCATATTTATTTGTCATAGCTTAACATTTCATGGATTATAAAAGTTTTGTAACTGCGAATATTAGTTGCAGTGATAACTAATAAATTCGTATTAACATACGTATATAAAATAGTTCTCATCGTTTGATTATGGATCTAAATCTAGAGTTTTCTAATTATCGTTATTAAACACAATGTGAATACATCGACAAGATTAAAATGTTGACAAGATGACAAGATTAATGGTAAATTTTATACTTTCACGCTTTCACACATCATTTAATGAGCCGTATTCACTATTTGGTAGTGCGAAGAATACCGCTTGGTATTCATTGCACTACGAAATAGTGAATAGTCACTATTTGAATTTCAGAGAATGAAAAACTGTGCCCTGTAGAGGATCTTCGAGGACATGAATAAAATAATAATAAATAAATAAATATATTATTATTATTATTTTTATTATCATTATTATTACTATCTAATTCGTAAAAGGTATGTTTTTGATCTACAGACGATCAAAAACCGACTAAAAATTATGCAACGTTTTGGTCTGTTTTTGACCTTGATGCGATCAAAACCAGTTAAATGATTGTGACAAAAAAGTCTGATTTTTGTCTTGAAACAATAGAAAACAATTTTATTATAACATTAAAAATGATCTCAAATTGGTCTGAATTAGGAATAGTCCGGGCAAAAACAGATTAAATTCTTTTATAAAATAGATACACATAATAAAATTAAATTGAATGAAAAATATTAAAAATTTTTATTAATCATAAAACAGACTAAATTTTTTGACCCGGGACTCCCAATCTCAACAGCTCTCTTATCTCCTTTGACATTTGAGGTGATACTTTTGTGCTGAATTTTCTTTTGTTTTTCTCGGAAAGAGGAACCGCCAGAGGTTTTTTGATAAACGGAATTATGTAACCTTTGATTAGATCTAAAACATAGTCTGGGGCTCCTAACTTGCGCCATTGGGGGATGTAGAATCTCAACTGACCGGCTTGGAACCCATCGTCATGCCCTTTGGGAACGACAATATCTTCTATCAGAGTCGCTTCACCTGGAATCTCCTCTTGAATCTCTCGAATCTCTCCTTGAGTTTCTTGATGCGTTCTTACGAAAGGAGGAACTAGAGGAAGAGGAATTAGATGTAGATTGGGCAGCAAGTTTCTTTGAAGAACCATTCCTCGGACCAGCTGACTTCTGGGGGAACTTATTCCTGTTTCCATAAAAAGGTTTTTCTTTGAATGGCTGACGGAAAATCGAGAAAACCTTATTCACACCACCTTGCTGATCCAAAAATTTCGACAAAAGTTCTTCATCGAATAAATGGGATTCCAAAGGAGGAATTTCTGCTAATTTAGCCGCATGATGTTGGTCCTTAGGCTTAAAAACTTTCCTCCTCATTTCAAAAACTTCCGCTCTCCTAGCACAAGTAAATTGCAGTAAGTCATCAGAAACTTCCTTGAAAGGTGAATTTCCCACAAAGACTTCCTTAATACTGTTGTAAGCATCAGGATGTTTGGAACCTAATGTTTTCAAACCTTCTTTAACCCTTTAGAGTCTGACCTTGAAACCCCACTCTTGGGTCTTACTATGGATTTGCGCTCCCCCCACTACTCTCACGCAAAGACGTTTCAAGATCCTCTGACTCTAAAGGGTTAAGATACTCCCTCTGTTTCAGTAGGCCATGCGAGATAGTTCCAGCTAACTCGTCCATACGCTCCAATAAAATTTGGTAGTACGATCTATTAACTACACTTTTCAGCTGACTATTAACTTTTAGAGTATCAAACACAGGAGAAGCATGAAGCTTTTTCTGCACTTCTTTGTATCGAATATTATTCCAACTTGATGAGTCTAACTTCTGACAAGAGATTCCATGAACTTTAATATCTGCTGATGGTGGCGGAATTACTGGTTCTTTTTCCTTAACCTGTGGATCCATAGACAAAGCCTCCAAGTCATTAGCTGATTCAATCGGTGACTCTTCAATTTTTGGAGGATTCCATGCTGAACCTGTAGAATGAATTCCTGAAATCGAATCGTGGTCATCCTCCGACTCCTCGTCGTCCTCACTGAAATCCCAATCTCTTTCGCTAACACAACGATTTTCTTTCACCTCATCAAATATTGCCATCGGAGTATTAAACATTTCATGCATTTTTTCCTCCAAAACTTCGTATCTGGATCTCTTAGACGGCGGCTCAACTATCTCTTCTTCTTCAACCTCTTCCCCAGTGGCCTTTTTCAACTCCTGTGCTGCCAGCTTACGCGAGATACATAAATCTTTAACAGGTTGTACAGCATGCAGAAAAATTTCCGCTTGAGCAGCTGTACCTTTGAGTTTATTCACTAAACAAGGAGAACTCATTATCAGTGCCCTACTAAAAGACCAGCGCAACATATTGACCTTTATATCTCTGTACTGTTTTTCTGGAAGATCCACCGCAGATGGATTAAAGGCTTTTGCAATTCCAACAGTAGGAAGAGCAAAGTGCAATTTATTTAAGGGGTTACATGGGTTTCGTGTGTTAAAAAAATCGATTTTTTTTTGCTTAATAATTTTTACAACATCAAGAATATTATCCTAAATTTTCAAGTCGATCCGAATAATAGTTTCGGAGATACAGCCTTTGGAAGGTGTGCGCTCCAAGTCAGGTATAGAAAGGTCAGCGCGCCTCAGGTATAGTGAGCAGCTGCTCGTCTATTGTTTGTCTGTCATTGTTGTATATAACTTTCACTTCCTAAGGACAACTAGTTTGACATATTTTATTTGGTGAATACTCATTGAAGGACGAGGTTCATTTGAGGTTATCCCAAGTTTCTATCATAAAAATTATTAAAAACGTGGTATTATTAGTGGTTATCTAGTGTCAGTTGTGAATTTGATAAACAATGCATAAAGTTACAAGAAAACAGTTAGCCCTTGGAGCTCGTAGAAAAGATAGACCGAAAAAAAGGAGACGGTCCTTTAATGGTAAAAATCCGGAAACTGATGATAGTTCCTTCACGAGCACCTCAGCAAAAAAATTAAAAGGTGATGATAAAGAGCACGTGCCAGAAGAGTACACGCTCCAATATTCAATCATAGATTTTGCCTTGGTTTTCTCAACTCTTTCATCGTTTGTGCGGTGTTCTAACATTATTAAAAATGAAGATGAAGATCATGGACTGAGGTTTGTGAATTATATAGGAGATGGGGACTCAAAAACCTACTCTGGTCCTCTCAAAGCCTAACCTTACGGTGAAGATTTTTTTATAAATAAAAAAGAATGCGTTGGACACGTGCAGAAAAGAATGGAGACCCGTTTGCGTGAGTTAGTAAAGAAAACAACTGAGGAAAAAATAGTAAAAGGTAAAAAAACACAAAAAAAACTCTTTCTGGCAAAGGTAAACTGACAAGTAAACTAATAGACAAATTAACTGTGTACTATGGTTTAGCGATAAGAAGAAACTGTGAATCAGTGGAAAAAATGAAAGACGCTATATGGGCTACCTATTATCACTATAGCTCTACAGATAAAAAACCTCAGCACGATAGCTGTCCAAAAGCTCCAGACTCTTGGTGCGCTTGGCAACGAGCATCAGCTACAAATACTCTTTCATCATTTAAACATGAGTATACTCCATTACCAGATGAAGTTTTGATTGCTATGAAACCAATATATGAAAATCTCAGTAAGGATGAGCTTCTGGAACGGTATGTTGGTGGTTTCACACAAAATAACAACGAGAACTTCAACCAGTTGATCTGGAAAATTACTCCAAAAATACTTCCTGCTGATTCGAAGATTGTAAATATTGCGACATTGGTCGCTGTTTGTATCTTCAATGAAGGAACATCAGCTTTATTATTGAGTATGCACGGTATGGATTTAAAATTAGGCCGAAACTCCCACGAATATGCCTGAATTTCGGATGAAAACCGTGTGTGCGCAGCCGAAAAAAAATCTGCGAGCGAGACTCGCGAAGCCAGAATCCGTCATCGACAGGAGCAAAAGGATGCCCTGGACATTGCAACTGCTGCAGGATCTTTACTTTATGGCCCAGGAATCGACGATTCACTGTAAGTTACAAAAAACATCTTTTTCCACTTTTATTGTTACTCAAAAATTTAAACGCGTTTTTCTCGGAACTGTGTTTTCAAAGTCGGCTGTCAAAAGTTCTCAGAAACTACTCAACCAATCTTGATGAAATTTTACATAGGTGTTCGAGATACAATTTACTCGTGCTTGTATGGAGGATTTTTTTTTTCAATTACAACTATTTAAAAAAAAAAAATGTCGAGCAAATTTGACCGAAATTATCATTTTTTTGGAAAAAGGTCTGCCAAAATTCCAATGGTTACTTTTTTTTTCTCCATTTAAGCACGAGTTTATGGTCTTAACTAAAACACGTATTTTTGTTTTTTCATTTTAGATGATCCTATCAGGAGTTATGCTGACAGCGCGGACGCACCTTTTTTTCGAAGGGTCACCGGAAATGACGTCACAATGGCGGAGTTTTAATTTTTTTTTTTTTGAAAATCTCAGAAATTATTCTTTAAATGTATATCTTTAAGACAGAAAAAAGTTTGAATTAAATAAATAATTTTTTATATAGAAAAAAAATTATTGAAAATAGGCCTTTTTCCCCTACAGAAACCCACACGGAAAAAATTTCGTTCTGGTAACCTAACTGTAGAGTTACCACAACTATACACAGTTTACTATTCGTTGTAGAGTTACAGTAACATAATGTTATTTAGTTCTAAAAACTCAATGTTGTTGAGCTCTCAGAGCTCTACGGGATTGTTTTCAGAGCCAAACGGTATAGTTGGGAGCGCCCTACGTTGCGCAGTAGTGGAGTGCGCTGACATATTTCGTAATTTTCTAAAATGACAAACAGAATTATTTTGTTACTCATCCATATTATTAAAAATATATGAGGACAATTAAGTTTCCAGTTTATTTATTTAAGGAAATAGGTTTTTTTTTTGTCAAATTGAATTTCGTTAGAACAGTTTTGTATTTGTAGTTTTTCAAGGTTCATTTGCAGTGACTGTTAATTAAATTTATTAGTTGAATATATTGTGATAAGTGATAAGTTATCGGAATACATTAAAAAGACCCCATTTAACACAAAATAAAATTTGTTTTCGTTTATTTATCTTTTCTTGTGCATATACGGTAGTGATTTTATGTCCAATATTTATTAATATAATCAAAAAAATAAGATAATTTTGTGACGACCATATTTTTATTTTACAAATAATTTTTATTTGTAATATAAGTTCTATTATTATTTTATTTCTATTATAATACTATTCTTATTTGTCATATACAATTATTGTTGGAAATATAAATTCGTTCTGTCGCATTTATTTATTAAATTATCAATGCTAAATCGTAAAAATTTATTAATCAGACTGCCAAAAATTTTTATAGCCTCAGAACGATCCTGTAGAGTTGTGAGAGGTAAATAACGTTTTTAGCTCTCAGAGCTCAACGATGTAGAGTTGCAGCAGCCAAACGGTATTGTTACTATAAGAATACGTTAACCTACTGGAACTTTTTACAACTAACTAACTACTAGAGTTTCTACAGCAAAATTTTTTTCTCCGTGCATGTAACCCCTTAAAATCTGAGGATCAACCTCCAGGTCCGCTCCAAACAAATCTTCCATAGAAAGGTCCATTGTCTTCTAATTCTTCCAACCATCCGGCAAAGATTCTTGAGTCAACAACTTGAGGCGATCCAAAATTCGATCTTCTTCCTCCGTCGAAGCCGATTCCTCCAGTAAATCCTCCAAAGTCGTCCAAATTTCTTTGTTCCTCTGGAAGAGAACAGGAAAAAATTACAAGAGATATCTCAGGATATTGAAAAGAAGAAATAAATTCAGCTCGGGAAGAAAAGTCCGCGAGCCATTAATTGCGAATTAATCGAGCCGACACAAATGCATCAAGAGCATACACGTCAATTGCTATGACGTCTCGGCTGCGTCTCCTGAGCCGTTACGGCTGCTGCTGCAGCAAACGAGCCTAGCATAGGAATAAACACAACACGATAACCGCTCGTTTTGGCTGCGCTCCACGAGCCAAAACAGCTGCTGCTGCGGCTGGCGAGCCGAGCTGGTTTCAAAAAGGGTTCCTAAAACAAAACAAAAAGTTATAAAAAACAAATTTCTTACCTTTAAGTCACAATACAACTCAAATTCTCAAACGAACGTTACACAACGTTTTTTTAAAACATGTACACACTACAGAAAACGAAAGCGTACTGAGGATATTCTGCTCCGTAAAACAAGTCGCACTAGCCGGCAAATGACAATCAGGGCTTTAATGAAGGGGGTTTATTTCCCCTTTAGCTCTTCAATTGTCTAATTTTATTAAAATTTTACTTAAATTTAGCACGTATACACATGAAAGAGGCGAAGGATAATCTCCGAAAGGTCAAGCCAAAGGTATAGACCTGAAATACCTTAAAAACAACACCTCAAGGTTAACTTCCTTCTAAGGAGACGATTCAGCGATCATGCGCTCTCTGTCAGGAGATATCAATACTACTATTAGTCGACAGACTATATATGGTCATTTGTAATTTGATATAGCTTGCAATGAAAAAACTTCTCACGAAAAAAGTTCTTATTAGAAAGATATCTTCATAATCATATCATAACTATCAATATTAAATGAAATCTGTTATTTTATACAATTAAAACAAATTTTTAGAACATATTCAAACTTGGCATGTAAATAACCATAAATATTAAAAACTATCACGTAAAATACATAAAAAATATCAATATGATAGCATATTAATAGAAATATGATAGAACGTAACCATAAATATCAATTATCACAATGAAGCACCCAATAATGAAGGATTATTGTTTATTGGGGGGCTTAGCCTCCCAACCCTCACTAGGTCACTACTTCTAGATTTCAATATCACTAAAAAATAAAAACATAAGAGATTTTGTTGTGAGATATTTTCGTCTTGAGATTTTTGATCAGAGATATTTTCCATCGAGATCTTATTGTATATATATATTTTAGTGGAGACGCAATTAGTTTCAGATTAATACGAAGAGTCACCATATGGCCTCATAAGGCCAATTTCGATATCAGGCCATATCTAGACATTTAGGAACTTTTTTCACAAACTTATTAATTAATTGATACCTTTTTAGTTTTTCCCCTTCAATTCTTCTACACAAAATTTTTAGAAAAATTCAGTTTCTTATGACTGCACACAAGCTATCGAGGTTAAATGAATTGGTGGATTTCTGTAACTGTTCATCAATGTACACAGTAAAAATTTTACGTCAATGCGTCAAAAATTTGTTGTAAAAAATGTTTAAGTTAAAAATTCAACAATTTTCTGTGTTAATTTAAGACAATAAAAGTTAAAATTATACATAAAAGTATAAAATATTTAACACATAATTTATTGACGCGATGACTCAAAATTTTTTACTGTGTATTTGTCTAATGTTTGCAGTTTCGAACTAATGTATACATTGGTCTCATCAGTTTTGCTCAATGTACACTTGTTCGATGTATATATCGCTCTCCTATTCGTATGACTTGGATCAAACCAAACTTTCGTTGCTCAGTTTTAGAGAAAGATAGAGAAAGAGAAAGAGAGAGGGAAAGGGTACTTTTAGATGCTTGATGATTTGTTAGTAAGAGTATGGTCTAGTTTCGAGATAACATAATACAGTTGAAAGTGATTAATTCATAAAATAGTTTGAAAGTATATTGAATGCGAAACCTATTTTGATCACACGTGTGCTACGAGCATCAATCAATATTTTATAGATTTTCTTTTTTTTTTTTCATGAAGTCAACTTCATAGAGATATTGTAGTTGAGAGAATTCAAAGGCATTTTCTAAAGTTGAATAAAAAAAAATAATCTTGCCATCGATTTTTTCACTATTTTTTTCTCGATATATTTTAATATCTTATATAAAAATCGAAATAAAAACAAAAACTTTGATGATAAATACAATAAAAAATTACAATAAACATATGGATGATTCTCTGTAAGGATGTTTTTTGCTGTCCCAGGCATTTTTTTATTAGAAAAATTGTTATTTTGTTATTAAAAAAAATTTATTACGAAAGTAAAAAAACATTTCTATTTGGAGCATTGAAAACTAAAATGAAATAAATTTTGGTTTTTTTGCTATAAATTCGTAAACCACCGAAATATCAGTCCCCTGGGCTGTCCCATTCCCAAAATTAAAACTTTAAGATTAAATTTTAAGTTATTCGTTCATAATATATAATTTGGTCGAAGGCTGGCAATGGCCTGGTCGGCTCGGTGCTCGCTTTTCGAAAGAGTGGGACCCGGGTTCGATCCCAGCACGCACCAATATTTTTCAGTGATTATAATTAAAAATATGTGTGTTACGTTACGTTGCCAGCCTCTGGAAGTGGCAGAGATAGCCGGGCGGCACACGTCTGACTTGGGCGATCACACATTTAAGCAACAACTTGAATGGGTGACCACTTTAGTCAACGTTGGCTAGCGCGAGGGATCTCTGCACACTAGGAGAGGGGCCTAATGCTCCAGTGGTCGATAAAGAAGAGTTTCTTATCAATCACTGTAGACTTAGCCCAGCTCCGGCTGTACTATCATGGGTTTTCTGTGTGGTTTCCCCATGATTCTGTTCCTGAGAAGGTGAGGTTCAAAAGGTGAATAATGGCAAGGAAAGCACGTCGGTCCACAGCCGCAAAAATTAAAAGTAGAAATGAAGTGTCAGGTGGGACTTGCTGAGGTCCAATATGAGGAATAGAAAAAGCGTAGAGCTAGGAGAAAAAGAGGAATCAGCTTTGTAAAACTAAGAGATGTACAAGTAAAGCATAATAATAATATATAATTTGGTCCATAATGCTTATAACCATAGTTGGTTAACAAAAAATCTTCTTCAATAAAAGTACCGAAAATTAATTTGTTTCATTAAATTCATTAAACCAAAGTTTGTTCCAGACATTTTAAGATCAGTCCCCTGCCAGAAGTTCAAAGCCAAAAAAAATCCAGCGTGTTATTTTACCTTTTGTAAGGTTTATAAGGATCTAACTAGCCTTGGGTTAATAACCATAGGGCTGTTAGCGCTTTATCGGCATTTTATTTAGTGTCAAAGCACCGTTTGTGCTGGAAATATGTGTCAGCTATTTTTATTTATAATTTATTTATAAAATTGGATCCCTAAGTCTTAATATTATTCTAATTAATGTAAACATTCATTGAGAACTTGAAAAGTTGAATCCATTGAAATAGTTTGCTTGATTTTTCTCAATTTGATAAAAAAACAGTCCCTTGGCAAGCACTCCGCTGTCATGTTATATGGCAAAAGATACACAAATGTCGAAAAAGCAAAAATTAAGTCGGCTGTTCATTTGTTATGATTAAGCTGATAGTTTTGTAGCCCCTGTTAATTTTTTTTCGAATAAAATCAAAAATAATTTGGTCGGACAATTTTGTACAGATTTAACACGTCCTTACAGAGAATCACCCATATAAAAAAATTTTTTAATTTTCTAAAGCCAAAATATTTTTATTAATGTGTGTTACATTCAATAATTTTAGAATGAAATAATGAAAATATAATTGTTTGCGCTCGAAGTATGTTACTTAATTATTTCAACTTTCTTTCCACAAAAATAGGGGAGGGTGGGGCAAGATGGCCCACCTGGGGCAAGAAGGCCCACCTCAAAAATTGACCAAAAATTTATTTTTCTAATTTTTAATCACCACGAATTCGGGTTATTGATGCATTTTTAGCTCAAAAACGTAATAAGTGCAATTTTAAGCGCTGGAAGTTGCAGGGATGGCCTTTAGGGTCAACCGTTTTCCTAATTTTTTTGATTTGTACAGATTCCAAATGAGCATTGAAAGTTTAGTTAAAGTCATTGCAAATCTCATAAGTGAAGTTGAAATTTATCTACCTTCAAGTGCGATGAATTTTTCTGTTACTTAAAATTTTCTTAGTAACATCCATTTTTTGTAGAAAATAAATTTAATATGTTTTTTACGAATTCTATTTAAATAAGTAGCCAAATTTATTTTTCACATATCATAAGAACAATTTATCGGTTATGTGATCAGTAGGGCCAAGAACTTTTGCAGCCCAGTTTCTGGTCCCTAGTGATGATCAGCGTGTGTGTATAAAAAAACTTCTTTATGTATGTTAAATTCTTAGTCCGTTGACTGAATAACTTTACATGTAATGTTAAGTTTTTGAACAACTTATATTGGAATCAATGACCTCATATAGTTTCTATTGCACACACACACACACACATACACACACTTATACATTACCTATACCCTATTAAGTTGCTTTCATTGGAGTAATTAGTCAGCTGTAATTATGAAGTTAGTATTAATAAAAACACAAGCTACTGTACGCATCGTTCCTTGTCAGTTACACTTTGCACCTGTCTCCCAAAATCCTACAGGTTATGGGCCCAGGAGCTGTGGTGCAAAAAGAAAGTAAAGTAAAAAGTTCCTCTTTTTTTTTTTTTTTTTTTTAAAAGGAGAAAGTGAAAAGTAAAGTTCAAGAAAGCAGAAGTAAAGAAGTTCAAGAAAAAAGTAAAAGTTTAAGAAAAAGTAAAAGTTCGAAAGAAAAGTAAAGTTTAAGGAAAAGTAAAGTTCAAGAAAAAGTAAAGTTTAAGAGTTGGAGAAGCGTCGTGTAGTGATCGATCCCGATTACGTGGTGTAAATTTAAGAATGGCAGAAGCTCTACTTTTTGGCATTGCCAGAATTAGAAATAACAATAATAATTACCAAGTATGGAAATTTAAAATAGAAAAACTTCTGGAAGCGTGAAGGAGCACATGGAAGGCGATTGCAAACCTAAGGCCTACCACGGGTGAGGACGCGCAAGACACGTGGGATCAGCGCGACGACAAAGCGCTTGGCACGATATGTCTGTTAATTGAGGACACACAAATATCTCTTATACGCAACAAAACCACTGCAAAAGAAGCCCTGCTAAGGATGCTCACTAAAGGAGTACCATGAAAAGGCTAGTGGACTAAACAAATTCTCATTAATAGTCGAATTACTACAACTAAAATACCAGGATAACGAAGACATGGAAAAACATGTTGCAAAAATTCAGGAACTCATCGATAATCTCACGGCCCTGGGTAACAGAAGCGCAATTGAATTTGGTCCGTGGATCATCCTTAGAAGTATGCCGACATCATACCATACATTAATATCAGTTCTTGCTTCAAGGCCAGAAGATGAGCTCACCATTGATATCGTCAAAGCAACCTTAATTGAGTGAATTTAAAAGGCGAAAAAGCTTAGGACAAAGCGAGGATTATGACTCAGCAATGAAAGCAAATGTAAGTAAGGCTTACGTCGAGTGTTATTTTTGTCATGAAATCG